>NC_047659.1:135187258-135369758 GCF_011762505.2 Arvicanthis niloticus
GTAAGGACTTCTTCAAAGGGATTTCTTCAGAGAGGGTGTGTCTTGTTCCTGTGGAGCTTCAGGCAGTGACCTTGGCTTGCTTCTGGGTTCTGAGCCACCACCGCTCAAGTGTATTGATTCTCATTTTCCCCCTTGTTTTGCTTTTGGTTGCTTTCTCAGATGTAGCTAACTATTCATTTGTGTTTGATGTTTAAGGGACAAGCTTTGGAGTCCAAACAGGATGTTTTTCAAGGCCAAGAAGCAGCAGTAATGATGGATCAGAAGGCTGCACTGTATGGGCAGACGTACCCGGCTCAGGGTCCTCCACTGCAAGGAGGCTTTAACCTTCAGGGACAGTCACCATCTTTTAACTCTATGATGAGTCAGCTCAGCCAGCACGGCAGCTTTCCTCTAGGCATGCATCCTAGAGCCAGCCTCGGGAGACCAAGGACAAGCACCCCGAAGCAGCTGAGAATGCAGCTTCAGCAGAGGCTGCAGGGCCAGCAGGTAAGCCAGTTTCATTTGCCCAGGTGCTCAGTGACTTTCAGGCTGTTCTCTCCGTGGCCCTTGCCACCAGCTCCTCACTCCTTGCTAACTAAAGGGATTTCTTTTGCTTTCACTTCTCTTCGAGTTTGTTTGTGGGCAATTCCTTGTTAAGGAACGTGTATTAAACTTGGGTATCTTTGTATATATATACTCTTTGATGTGACATTTGCAGTGGCAAAATGGCTCAGTGGGTAAATGTACTTTACAGAACAAGCCAGTTTTATTCTTAGAGCCTTGCTTAGTGCATGTGAGTTCCACGGGCCAGCCTGGTCTACAGAGTGAGTTCCAGGCCAGTTAGAACTGCACAGTGAGCTGTTCCATACAGAACAGAACAGCTGGAGGAACAGCATGTCTTGATGGCCCTTGGAAGGCATTTCCTCAGCTTTTTTTAAAGAGAAGATTTTGATAATTGCCTGGGCCACAGGCCTTGAAGTAATCCTCCTGCCTCAAGCTCTCATACAGGGATTGCTGGCATGTGCTAGTACCCCTGTTGACTCACTATTTTAATGGAAACCACTTCTTGATGTTTTTTTTAAAGCTTTTAGTACTTTGGGGTTGGGGGCATGCTCAGGGGTTAAGAACATGTGTTGCTTTTGCAGAGGACCTGTGTTGGGCAACTCACAGTCTAACTTCAGTTCCAGGGGTTCCACACCCTCTTCTTTCTGACCTGGAAAATTTGACCTGTGTGCACAAACCCACATGCGAACACATTCAAAATAAACATAAATATTTTAGAAGAATTAATATTTTAAATAGGACTTGATTTCTTTCTTCTTGTTGTTTAGTGCATGCCTTCCCAAAGCATAATTGTTGGTATAGTTGCACAAACCATAAGTGCTGGTCAGTGCACTTGTTACACGTGGTGGCAGGGAGTGAGTAGGGGAATGGTTGGGCTTAGAGCCCAGTAGGCCAGAGCCAGGCTATGGCTGCTTCTGAAGAGGGGAGATAGGGAAGCTGTGGGATCTGCACATGGTACTATTTTGTATCTTCTTATTCCTTTCCATTCAATGCTCACTAGTATCTGATCAAGTCAGTATAGGTGTTTGGTTGTCTGAGCAGTCCCTGACATTGCGAAACTTGACACTGAGTCTGTTCCTGTTGCAGTGCTGTTCACACAGTTGTTTGTGCCAATCAAAGCTCTACACTTAGGCAGGGAATTGTCGACACTTCTCTCCTCTCCCCTCCTCTCCCCTCTTCCCCCCTCCTCTTTCTTCCCTTCCCTTCCCCTCTTCTCCCCTCCCCTCCCCTCCCCTCTCCTCCCCTCCCGTCCCCTCTCTTTTTTTAAGATAGGGATTCTCTGTGTAGCCCTGGCTGTCCTGGAACTCTCTGTCTTGGCTGGCCTTGAACTTCTTTTGTATTTTTTTAAGGTTTACTGTATTTTGATAGTGTTTGTGCATTTCATGCCTGTACACATGCATGTGCCTGAAGAGGCCAAAGGTGTGGGTTCACTAGAACTGCCGGTGGTGACTGTGAGCCAGTAGGTGCTGAGAAGGGAAACTGGTCCTGGATGTGCATGCTCTCATCTGCTGAGCCGTCTGCCTTCTGCAGAATGGAAATGAACCAGTTCAGTTTCAGTGTGGCTCCCTGGCTTGGTGGGTTTGGAAAGATCATCTCACTGGGTGGTGGTAGTTTGTAAAGCTGACTGGGGCTCACTGACACATGCCACTTGACCCTGCTAACCTAATTCTGTTCAGTTTTTAAATCAGAGCCGGCAGGCACTTGACATAAAAATGGAGAACCCCACTGGTGCTGCTGTGATGAGGCCCATGATGCAGCCACAGGTACGTTTCTGGCAAGGAGGGTCTAGTCCAGGCTGGCCTCCCTCCCGTTAGTTCTCAGTCCATGCTTATCAAAATCTGAAGTTTTTGTAAGAATTGGTTGTCACACTTCCTTTAAAATTTTTTTATTTTATGTTAATGAGTGTGTTATCTGCATGTATGTCTGCATCATGTGCATGCCTGATGCCCATGGAGGCCAGAAAAGGGTGTGAGATCTCCTGGACCTGGAGTTACAGAGAGTTGTGAGCGGTCATGTGGGTGCTGGGAACCCAGGACCTCTGAAGAGCAGCCAGTGTTCTCTTCACTTCCGAGTTATGTCTCCAACCCCCGTACTTTCTCTCTCAATCTTACCCTGCTTTGTTAGTGATGAGGGGCTGGAGAGAAGTGGCTACTTCATTAAAACTGTCAGTAAACTCACCCAGATGGTTCCCTTTGGGATGAGCTGCTGTGTTGTAAGATAACCACAGAGTATGGGAATGTGGGGATGCCTCTGACCCTGGACGGGGAGGGCGTACGCTCGATGGGCAGCATTTGGCAGCCACGGGTGTAAAGAACAATTTTTATTTCCCTTTACAGAGAAGACACTTGAGCCGTGCGTTCTTTCTTTCTTGTCCATAGCGCGTGTATTGTGAAGCACTCTATGAACTGAAGTGTAATTGCTTATTATCTCTTGGCTACCAGCAGGCTTTCTTTAATGCCCAAATGGCTGCCCAGCAGAAGCGAGAGCTGATGAACCATCACCTGCAGCAGCAGAGGATGGCCATGATGATGGCACAGCCACAGCCTCAGGCCTTCAGCCCACCCCCCAACGTCACCGCTTCCCCCAGCATGGATGGGGTTTTGGCAGGCTCAGCAATGCCACAAGCTCCTCCACAACAGTTTCCATATCCAACAAATTATGGTAAGCCTGGCAGATGTTACAAGCTTCACTGGGTCCCCTGTGCGTGAAAACAAAGTACCAATTGCTTCATCCTGTTTGTCAGGAAAACTCTGGTTGGACCTGCAGGGATGGATGGAGTGTGCTGCAGAAACAGAGTGTGGTCTCTTCACAGTTGGACAGTTTTTAGCCCCAGCAAAATAGATTTGAAAAAGATCACATAAACCTTCCTCATGTCCCAGGGTGGAAGGATGCTGTATTATCTCTGGATACTCTAGCCTGAGGGACAGATCCCAGATATAGGCTTCTCCATCTCTTTTTTTCTCTCGGTGACATGGGCACTTAATGTGAATATACTAAGCTGGCTGTGCTCCAGGCCCACCTTTGGGGAGGTTCTGGGATAGACTGGGTTAGAGATATGTAGTTAGAGATTGCGACCCTGCCCACCACAGTGCCCTAGACAGCATCTTCTTCTAAACCAATGACTTTGTAATCTCGGTGAGAAGCAAGAACAACAGAGCAGCTGCATGTAGCCTTTTCTGTCCTTCCCTCCCCATCTTGGTCATTTTAGGATGCCAAGAGTCCAAGGATGTAGCATTGAACACCGCTTTCTGTTCATTTCTTCAAGGAATGGGACAACCACCAGAGCCAGCCTTTGGTCAAGGCTCTAGTCCTCCCAGTGCAATGATGTCATCAAGAATGGGGCCTTCCCAGAATGCCATGGTGCAGCATCCTCAGACTGCACCCATGTATCAGTCCTCGGAGATGAAGGGGTGGCCGTCAGGGAACCTGGCCAGGAACAGGTAAGGATGTGACTTACTTTTACATCCTTGGGCCGGAGCCAGAACCCGCTTCTCAGTCACACTTATTGGATGGAGAGATCACATGCTTGGCTCTCAGAAAATGAGGCATGTGACTTGTTTTGCCGTTGCTTTCTATTGTGCCCTTCTGTGAGCATATGAATCCTAACAGTGGTGAAAATAGAAGGCAGGCAGGCTGTCAGGAAGTTCTTCTCAGGCTGGGCGTGGTGGTGCACGCCTTTAATCTCAGCACTTGGGAGGCAAAGGCAGGAAGATCTCTGTGAGTTCAAGGCCAGCCTGGTCTACATAGGGAGCTCTAGACCAGCCAGAGGTACATAGAGGGACCTTGTCTCAAACAACAAAAAGATGTTTTTCTCTGATGTTCTCTGCTTAGGTAGAGGGATATTTGATAGAACTATAGCACTCTGTGTGTCCTATGGTCTGAATTGATCTGAAAGCAGCATTGTTATCCTTTCTTTGCAGCTCTTACCCCCAGCAGCAGTTTGCTCCCCAGGGAAACCCTGCAGCGTACAACATGGTGCACATGAACAGCAGTGGTAGTCACTTGGGACAGATGACCATGACCCCCATGCCCATGTCTGGCATGCCCATGGGTCCTGATCAGGTATGGGTGTCTACTCTTACATCTCCCAGGAAGTCTTTTTCCTTCTTTGTAGACTCAGAACCCTAACAGTGGTTTGGAGATTTTTAACTGGGATATATCACTTACACAAACTACTATAGTGCTTTGAAAGCATTTGATTTGAAGGTCCTGAGCGATTAGATATTGTGTTGAAGAAGTGGATTCTAAGAGTCTGAACCAGCCAGCAGTGCAGGGCAGTGTTAGTGGATTGTTTTCTGCTGCACTGACCCTGTGGTCTTCTGTTAACAGAAATACTGCTGACATCTCCCTAGTGGGACGAGAAGGAAATCACTGTACAGATGACACTGCACAGGATGGCTCATCTGGACGAAACAAGTCATTGTCTAGGCATCCAGCTTAGAAGCAAGGCCAGCGTGACCACCACGGGGGTGTTCCAAAGTGCTGTCATTTGAGCAGAACTGGGTCTCAAGCTGAAGCGCACTGTCTACCTGATGCCCTGCCTCTGTGTGGCATGGTGTTCTGCCTCATGAGGATGTGATTCTGGAGATGGGTGCTCATGGTCCCCGTTCTCTACTTCACGTCCTCTGCCTCGCCAGCCAAAGTCTTCACATAGATTTAGATGGCTAGGGTTTCTGTCTTGCAGCACTGGACGAGGAGCACAGTCTGCCTTCAAGTGTGTCGTCAGCAAATAGTTCTGTGTCGCTCTCCTGTCCAGTGCAATCAGTGTTTCTGCGCTCTTGTCCTTTACAGATGTAGTCCCCAGAGTCTGTTGTCCTAGGTCTCTCCTGATGAGGTCCCCGTACCCTATAATTCTCAAGGGATTTGTCATTGATGTTAAATGGCTTTGCAGAAGGGAAAATGAGATGGCAATATTGAATTTTCCCGCCCCATGTGCAGCCAAGTGCACTTTACTGAGGAAGTCATGGAGAAATGCAATATTCTTGGGCGTGAGGAATGGTGAACCACATTCCTGGTTTTTGTCTGCACTAATCTGTTAGGACAAGAACATGATTGTTTTTTGTTTGTTTGTTGTTTCTTTTAAGTACTGGCGTCACCCTTTGCCTATATGGTAGAGCAATAATGCTTTGAAATAAACTTGTGAAACCCAAGGCCAGGTACTGCACTCTGAATCAGAAGCTAGCAGTGCTTCTGTGAATACACTTCTTTTTGTAAATATGATCTTTTAAGATATTGTATTATGTGAAAATATGTACATACCTTTTTTTGTAGGTCACAGCAGCTCATTTTTACAGAGTTTGTGAAACTAAATATTTAACATTGTCGATTTCTGTAAGCTCCATGCAGTGAGGCTAGGTGCAGAGGAGACATCTGGACCGCCCAGCCTGGGGGGCAGGGCAGCCTGCAGCTCCCCCTCGCTTTACAGGCCTCACTCTTTAATCTAAAGGCTTTTTAAAGTGATCATTTGTTTAGATGTAGGCATTTAAATTTTTTAAAAACTTTCTTTACCAGAGAACTACGCACTTTGTTGATTTGTGGGGAGAGTAGATGTGGGGAAAGGAGCTAACACAAACAGACCAAGAATTCAAAACAACCACGCAAATCGATTCACAAAGAAGCTGGTGTTTTTTAAGCAGTCCATAAATTAAAGGATAATAATTTTGGAAAACTTGAGTATGTAGCCCATTCATCATTTTAGGAGTGATTTCTGTTACTAGGACCTGAGCCCCACATTTAGGTCAAAGGCCTTGGGCCTTTGTGTGGTCTGGTGTCTGCTCAGCTCCCCTGCTGTTCAGCTCACGGTGGGGGTGGGAGGGTCTCTTACTACCTCTCTGCTTCAGGGTGCTGAGCTCAGAACCAGGCCTGCCAGTTCTGTTGAGTCAGAGTGACCCCGCCCACCAGCTCTCTGCCTCCTCTTGGGAAACCAAGTGTAATGCCCTTTATTTGGGTCCCTTAGGTTCAAACAGATGACATTAGGTTATTAGAACATCTGTAGCTTTCAAGTGTCTCTGCCAGCCCTGGTGTCATCTTCTGAGAGCCAGTTAGTGTTTAAAGGCCGTTGTTCTCGTTGTTCTCGTCTCCCTGAAGGGAGCCTCACTCCATTCTTGAGCACTCTGAGAGAAGCTTGAGTTTCCAGAGCCCCCTGTGGATGGACTTGGCTTTCCAATGTGTTTGGGTCATGATGGGCTTCCCCTGTGAGTGACCCACTGTCCCACTGTCCCAGGTACCGTTGTGTGCTGCACTTGGCAGGTGACACCTGAGCTGGCTGGCAGGGCTGGGCCTTCCTTGCTTGGGTGTGCAGGCCACAGTGGGCTCCTCCCCGCAACTTGGAA
Source organism: Arvicanthis niloticus (assembly GCF_011762505.2). Lineage (NCBI taxonomy): Eukaryota > Metazoa > Chordata > Mammalia > Rodentia > Muridae > Arvicanthis > Arvicanthis niloticus. Next base: position 135,194,134 of record NC_047659.1, read on the forward strand.
AGACATTGACAAACCCAGCTTTGATTCTGTCCTCAGAGCACCCCAGCTCCAAGTTAAATGGTTGGCACCCCTTTTTGTATGTAGAGAAAAATGAAGTTTATTATGTTTCTTTATTTTCTACTTACTGATTTTTATCGGTGCCAGTTCAGCATTCTGATTTCTTTTTAATAGCCTCTGGGGTAATTTGTTCCTTTTACCTGAATTGCCCTTTGATCTTTTTTGGGTAATTCTCTTTGTACTCTTCTTGCCTACCTCGCCACCCCCCCACCCCACCCCCGGCCCTCTTTAAACCTAGGTGTCTTTTGGGGCAAACAGTATAAAAGTATTCTTTTCATCTGCTTTTATGATGTGGGGACATTTTCAGTATCTCTCTCTCTCTCTTTTTTTTTTTTTTTTTTTTGCTGAATCCAAAGATATATAAATAAAAATGTATTTTATGAAGATCCAAATGATATTAAGGAAACATGTTTCTTCAAAAATAAATGAAGCTGTGCTGTTGCTGTTGGTATCAGAACGCTTTCTCTCTAAACTGCCCCTGTCATTAACAGCCCCACTCAGTTCATCAGCATCAGATGCTGAGGTGAGTCGGGGGCCAGAGGCAGTGGGCACTATGGCAGATAATTGGCTTGATTCGGGTAGATACAGCTAGACCATGCAGAGGGTTGCCAGTTGACAACACACCAGTCCAGCCCCTTTCTGTCTGCGGCGACTGTGGAATCTGTTTCCAAGTCAAGCGTTACCTCTAGGCTAGCTGAGATCTGGCCCTGCCATGAAGCAACAGGGGTTTCTACCTCCAGTGCAGGTGATTAAAAACAGGGCGGTGTTTTGTTTTTCTCTTTCCTCCTCCTTTTTTCTCTTCCTTTGAAAATACGGAATTTTGAAGAAGATGGAAATGTCACTCCAAGAGCAGTAAATTCTCAGGAACTGACCGACACCACTGAGAACACATTTGGGGTTAATCACGTTTATATTAAGTGTCATCTAAGATGTCATTCTTTACACTGCAAGGAAGTCGAAACCACATGGGTGACTCGGTGGATCGAGCTTTGGATGCCTTGCCGACTGTCTGGACGCTCTTGTAAATAAAGGTTTCTATTTAAACCTCAGCCTGAGCGTGCCTTTCCTCTCCTCTCCATACCCAGGGCAAGGCTGAAAGCATATATGGAGTAAAGATGCTCAGGGTCGTCTGTGAGGTCGCAACAGTTCTTCCTCCTGGGAGCCTGGACCTGTTCAACACATTTGAAAACTATGGAATTGTTTAAACCAGAGGTTCTCAGCCTTCCTAATGCTGCAGCCCTTTAATTATGTTCCTTATACTGTGGTGATCCCAACCACAGTGCTACTACTGTTGCTACTTCTTAACTGTAACTTTGTTGTTGTGAACTGCGATATAAATATCTGTGTTTTCTGATGGCCGTAGGCAATCCCTGTGAAAGGGCTGTTGGAGGCCCAGGTGAAAACGGATGGTTTAGAGAAATGCAGGCGCCCTCTGCTGAGACCTTTCTGCCTCCACCCGCCTGCCTTCTGGCGGTCACATGGACTGGTCACCCGACTGGGTAACAACAAAGTGCTGGCAGAGTTGGATGCTTTGCTGATGAGAAACAGATTTTCCAGATAGATCCCCCAGAGCTGGTGAGACTTACCTGTGAGGTCCCTTGAGGCACAGATAAATTTGATATTAATGTATAACCCTCTGCTTCTCCATACCTTCTCGGCTGAAGGTCAGCAACATCTTGAGTGCTTCAAGAAAAAGTATAATAATAATAATAATAATAATAATAATAATAATAACAACAACAACAACAGCACAGCAAAAAAAAGTCCCAAGATAGCCTTTTACAAAAATTCAAAGTTTTTTTTTTCATACCAATAGCTAGTCATTGGCTGGGAGTGGGGGGGTGTGAACACTGTAAGATGGTACTTATACTACAAAATTTCTTTACAAATACAATGTCATTAAAACACAGGACACACATCAACTTGGGGTTTCAGTACCTTAGAAAAACATCAGTTCTGGGATGGATAACAAAGGAATGAATCCTGGGCAGGAACAGAAATGTCTGAAAGCTCAAGGGATTATCCTCGACACTAGCCACAAAGCGTTTATTGACACCACAACTCTTGAAAAGTGGGATTTCGTATTAGTGAGATTCCCCTACAAGTCCCTGTGTTGGTTACATGTGAGCAGTCATATGTACAGTGAAGGCAGCTTCTGAGGCAGCCGGGTCAACCAGCCAGGTGAATGGTACTGTTTTTGTGCTATAAACTCATTGTCAAGACTGTGCTGTTGACAGCACCCGGGATATCCGTGCTTTCTCCAAAGATTAAGAAGGTTAAAACAGCTTGTTTCCCTAAACGATTGGGGGAGGAGTGTGGGGGAGGGAGTGGGTGAATTCCAGCAATTCCATCTCTGGAGGAAATGTCCATGGAGTTCCTTTGTCTTTGTGAGCCTCTGAAAGGGTGAGCAGAGACTCCAGGCATAAGAACGCATCCTGTGCGGCCAGTGAGGTTCGATCCAAAGCAAAGCAGGGCAAAAAAAAAAATGAGCCTCAGGAAGCCCAGGCGTTGTCCTCCAGGATTTCCTGTCCCAAGAGCAGGCCCTGCCTCATGTCATCTTTCCCAGTTCCAGCACTGGTCTTCTGGGAGTCAGGTGGTTTTTGCAGGGCCTGGGCAGCCACACGAGGCCTCTGGTTTTAGAGGTTCCTTTCTATGGCCCCTTAGCCTTCCCAGCCTTCCCACAGCTGTCCCCTGCAGAACAAAGTGAGCACACAACCTTTGGTTACAATGCTATCTGGATTTTTTAAGTCAGCCTCACTCTGCAAGCCTTGCTTTAAGGACGTGGCTGATGGAAAGGAATACTTAGACCATGAGGAAAGAAAATGCATTTTTGAGAGAATCTGGCAAAGAATCTGGACCCCTTGGGAGAACGATTCGGCCTTCCCATTTAGACATGAGGTGAGCTGCAGGTTCCTGCAGTCTGCTCATGGCCCGTGACAGCCATTCTGCTGAGAAGGGAACACCTTGTCGGTGCCTCTGCAGCCACGTCCTTCAAGGTGTCTGTCCACTGTAGTACTTAAGCACCTCTCAGCTCTTAAGTCATAGCTCAAGCCTGCATATCATCACAGAAATATGAAATGTATTCACATCTTATAGGAAAAGCAGCTATGATTTTGTCCATCTTAGGGGTGCAGAGGGTAATAAAGACAGGGCATGCATGAAGACCCAGCCAGGCAGGGGTGGAGTTTGGTGTAGGGCTCTTGCCTAGCATGAGCGATCCCTGGCTTCAATGCCAGTACTTAAAAACCCTGAGACAACAACAGCAACAAAACTAGCAGGTCAGAACCAGCCCTGCTTGTCTGCAAACTGGCTCTTCAACTCACAGTGATTTGGAAGAAGGTCTCTTCATTTCTGGCCATTTTCGACGCTGAAATTGCCTGAATGATCAGATGCCGAAAGGGAGATGTGTGTTAAATACCATCGAGGAAATCGTGTTGTCCCCCTCCCTCCAAAAGGACGACATAAGGATGGTGTCTGAGGTGACATCTATCACTTATGGTCATTATGCCTTAGACAGTTTCTCCATAGGTACAACCATTAACAGGACAGGTCAAGATGAGGGAACTTAGGCCAAACTTTAGGAACAAAACCAAATACCTGTATTGTTCATAGCTTCCTCCGTCTCTAAGCCCTAAGTGAGAAAAGAACAGAATAAGAACAGTTTAGGGTGAAATGGTACAAGCATGGCTAAGGAAGACACGGCAAAGAACTGCCTTGTTTGCTGTATGCCAGTGCCAGGATATTGCTAGCGTTCCTTGCTCACAGTGAATAAGGGTGGACTTGCAGACTGTCCCTTGCTGACCCAGCTAGCTGCAGTACACTTGAGCCTCATTCACAGTCGCCTTAGTGAGGAAGCCCAGAAGTGGGTACAAGTGCTGCACTGGCCGTTTTTGGGTGGGTGGGCGAGGGACCCCTATGGGTGTCCTCTGAATTCCTGAGGATGTGCTGTTACGGAGCCACCCAGGGGGTTCACTTCCCTCACTGTTAAGCTGGGGATAGAATCACCTCAGGGCTCTCGAGAGAATTCCCACACATTATCATTTGGCCTTTATGCTTGGCTTACTGGCGACTGCAGAACCATCACAAAGTAGCACTCGGGAGTCAGGTGGTTTCTTTTCTGCAGCCACTCTTTGGCCCGACGCCCATCTCCCCTACTCCCTATTGCAAAGCAGACTGGCACACCCGAGTCCGTCTCCTCAACTTCCCACTTTCCTGATAGGAACTGGAGGCAGCTTAGAACTGCAGACAGGTAGAAGCTCCCTGGGCCGTCCGCATCCTTGGCTGCACTTCCTGCTACACTTGGCTGAGGTGCATGATGTTCTAGTGTTTTCCGTCTTAAAACATCTAGCCAGCCAGGTGTGGTAGTGCACACCTTTAATCCCAGGAGAACAGGGCAGGTGGATCTCTGAGTGAGAGGCCAGCCTGGTCTACAGAGTTAAGTTACAGGGCAGTCAAGGCTACACAAAGAGATCCCATCTCAAAAATGCAACAACAGACCCCCGCTTGGCTGGCATCCTGAGCTTAGGAGTGCTGGTTTTACTCCACTCACCCCAAACTCAGGGGTAGCCTGTGCCACCTCCTTTTTTGTTATCCAGCTTGAATCACCATGTGGTATGGGTTTCCCCACTGTACTTCAAGTCTGTCATCATCTCTCCTACTGAGCCCCGGGGAACGGTCTCCCTGGATAACCATGTTATGTGGTCCTATTTACTGGATACAGCTTCATCCGCTACTTAGTAATCACTCTTTTTTAAAAATGTTGACTTTCACTGCCCAAATGTAAACCCTTCCACCCACCCTCCTCAAAGCAATCGAGTCTAAACTTTCCTTTGTGGCCCGCAGAGCCTGCCTGTCACTTCCATTCCAGCCACACTGGGCGACTTTATGCCCCTCCCACTTCCCAGCGCTTCACGTCTCCTCAGCAGTGGACAGTTGCTTCCTCTACAGTGGTCACCCCTGAGCTTTCGCAGAGCTCACGAGCACAGCATATTGTGTGTTCCTGTCTCACCCCGTTCAAGCCTGACGCCTCTCTGTGCGGGTCCTTGCCCTGAGCAACTCCACATCTCCCTCATACATTTGCTGCCCAGGAACTCAGGAGGCTAAGTTCTTCATGAAGAATGGATGAACAAAAGGGAGGAAAACGGAAAAGAGAAGTCTGTGTCCCGTATAGATTGTATGGGTTCTCAGCTCCTGGAAGCACAGCTTCTCTGTACCCTTCCCTGTGATCCTAGGCTCATCTTTGGGGCGGACATGACATACGCTCTTCTCTATAGGCTGTACACGAGCCAACTCACCCAGGTCCATGTTGCGGGTCCGGGGGTTGCACTGTTTGTAGCCCTTACAGCTCCTTAGCTCCATGAGCTGTACGTGCAGCTGGTTGAGCACGTCCCTGTCCAGTGTGTTAACCGCGTTCATCAGCTGATGAGAAAGGGTAGCTGTCAACAGGGGAGTGTCCTGGGAGCCCTACCCTACGTCTCTTCTATCTAGGCCACTTAACTCAGGTGGGCTGGGAGTAGGGGTGTTGTGGGGGTGGGTACTATCAAAACCCAACCTTTATTTTTGCAAGAGCCACTGTGCTGGGGAGAGTAGTGATGGCTCAGATGCTCTGCCATGGTTGCTCGGTGGAAATGGTAATTGAGGGAAGACACAAACCATGCCTGTGTGCCTAACCTTGAACTTCTGCAGCTGCCCACTAGGTATCTTGCATAGCCAGGTTTGACAGGTCTAACTAAGCCTTGGGTTTCACAGCACCCGTTTGTGCGTCTTGATGGAGGGACTTGGTATGGAGTGGGGTCAGGACCTTGGGGCTTCGCCTAGTCCGGCGCTACTGATGATAACTAACTGACGCCTGCCACCTTCTTTGGTAAAGTACGGGCTAAGGTATCGGAGAAGGAAGGCTGGCAGTCTGTGGCTACTTGTGTCATGGCTGCTGACATCCTGAAGTCACACTGCATGGAGCTGCATCGGGCTTTTTGAATGAGGTTGGATGGCTGGACATCACCGAGGTCACCTTCCAGAATTTCTAATGTGGAAAGTTCTGGTTTCTAGACGCCTTGCTGCTTGTGGTTGTCTTGTGCGGCTCTGAGCCGCTTCAGTCACATCTGTGCTGAGGTGGTTTACAGTAGGGAGACGCTCGCTGCACAGAGCTTGCCTTGGGTGCATGTTGGGTGAATGTCAGGGTAGCTTGTCTGTATTCTCCATGGCAGCCTAGAGCATTCAGAACGTGGCCTGATCCTGTAGCTACTGCTCAAGGGTCCGCAGAAGTAACTACAGAGCCCTGTAGTCAGTCTTCCCTGAGGGAGATGGAAGGGCTGTGCTATACACCAGACACAGGGAAATGGAGGGAGACACATGTCGACTACACAGAGTCCCAGACTCCAAGTGGCCTCAGAACTCAGTCTTCCAGGCTTAGGGACCTCGTGGGAGTTATCTGCACCTCTGCAGGTGTATGCCTGTCTAGCTGGTGGCACCTGTGTGCCTCACATGCCTGTCTCCCCATCTCTCTGGCAGTGCCTGTACCTGGTAGGGGTCTGTACTGAGGTCAAAGTATTCTAGGAAGCCAGTCGCAAATTCACAGAAGAGGAAGTTGTGGGTCTCGTTGATGGTCCTCAAGCACCAATATGTGTTATTGTTGGCGCTGGTGCAGGCACAGAAGGGCCCCACTGCGGAGGGAAGGACGCATGTTCTGAGTGTGCCCCCAGAAAGACGAGTCTGTCAGATAGCTTCCCTGAGACAGGCTCTCAAATGCCAAGTGACAGACGCAGGTTTCTAAGACACCACCAGCAGTACAGCCCTCTGAAGCCTGGGAAGGGTAGGTGCCCACGCACAGGCCTCCCGTGCCCCGCCTGCCCATTTGCTCACGCGTCCAGAGCGGCGCTGTCTGCCAGTGGTGGTTGTCGTGGGTGAAGCACGTGAGGCCGGGCATGCTGCATGTGTCATTGTTCTGCAGCCGCTTGAGCAGCTTGCGTAGTTTCTTCTTGCGTTTCTGCTCACGCAGCAGCCACACCTTGTCCTTCTCCTGCAGACCCTTCCTGAGGGCACAGAGGACCACACACACTTAAGACCTCTTAGGGGTCAATGGCCTCGGCCTTGTGGTTCACCCCAGTGGCTGGGCAGAGCCATCGAGGGGCTCCGAGGCTGCAGCTAGGCCCAGATCCCAGGGCCGTTCTCCTCCTGTGGCCTCCTATAGCTCTAGCCCCCAGCCGCACAGAAATGGGTGTTCAGTGCTTAGTGTGGCTACAGTACCATTTCTAGCCACAGTCTTGGTATGGACCTGGGGCCAGCCCCTCCAAGGACTGCACAGACCTCACCTCCCAGGGGGAAACCCAGCCCAGCCTTCTTAATTTTCCTATCATGTTTTAGCTCCAGGCAGGTAACGATGGTAGCTTAAGCCTTGGGCCTATCTCTACTCTTACCTGAAAGGGTGCAGGCTGGAGCCCTTGTGCTTGAGGCGGCCTTTGTGTTGGCTGTGGTAACTGCAACAGACCCCCCACCCCCAATCCCCAAGAGTCAGAGCCTTGCAGGACACCCTGGCAGGCGTGCACGGGGGTTCACTGCTCTTGCCCACTATACCCTCCCTGGGTGAGATGGAGGGCACTGTAGCCCCCTGGTTGACAGCTCCAGGCTTGGCTTAGATGTCCCAATGCAGACTGCAAAGTCAGGGTGGGAATAATTTAACCCTGACTGGAAGCTGGGCCTGGCTTCAGTTGGTGTCAGCCAATTCGCATCATAAACCATGTACCTCATGCTTAGAAGGGGCTTTGGGACTGACATCTTACAAGGACCGAGTCAGCAAAGGTGTTCAGAACTGTGTGGCTCCTTCCATTTAAATCGAGGAAAATTCTTGCACCAGGTTCCCTAGTCGTGTGTTACGTGATTACCACACTGGACAGTGACTGCAGAGAGACTCCATGTCTTTCTGTGTGGGAAGTTCTCTCAGGCAGGCAGAACCTGAGTGGCAGCCCAGCAGTTCCCAAAGGCAGTGAGCCTGTGCCCCTGACTGAACCAGCTGTGCAAGGCGAGGCCCTGCCCAAATGCCTGGCCACCAAGGGGCAGTCCCTGAGTTTTGCGGATGAGGGTTATTATTGGCTCCTTATCTTGACAAAGATACAACTGAAAATCAATGACGGGTCAGTGCTGAGAGGGGTGTGTGTGTCCACAGGGCACACTGGTGTTCAGGGCTTGAGTGGGGCCCTGTGTTGCTGCTCCCTCACCTGAGTTTATGGCAGTCACATTCTTCTGGTCGCTTCTTCTTCAGGTGACCCCTGACTTCACGAAGGTTCTTAATTTTGTTCTGCAGGGTTTCGATCTGAGGGAGGAAACGGGAGAAGCCTAGAAACCACAGGGCAACTGCGGGTGGGGAGGGTACAGACGTATCTGCGTTTGTGGCTCTGCCCATGAAAGGGGGCTCCCTGAAGCACTAGACTGCTCCTCCCACCAGCGGAACCTGCAGATGCTATACAAAGGATGAGCTCTGTCCGGGGCATCTTGCAGGTCTAAGTAAAGTCTGCTGCGCTGTCCTCAGCCAGCCAGCTCTGGGCTGGACCTTTGACTGGCTGCTAGATCCCATGACTCAGATTCCTATTCTGGGATGATGGATTTAGGGGACCAGTCTTGCTTTTACCCCTTGCCATGCCCCGCTGCCCTTCCCGTGGGTGCTTGCCACTAGCCTGTGCTGCCCCAGTGGCCGTACCTCATGGTCGATGTGCAACTTGTGGTCTTTCCAAGCCTGCAGGGACTTGTACAGGTCCAAGTCACACTGGACTGTGTCATTCTCAAGGATATAGCACCTGCTCAAGAGAAAGGGTCATGAGTGACCCTGAGGGGTGAAGAGGGGCCCAGCCTGCCCCTCTACCCCCAACCTCCAGCCAGACTCTCACCGATGGGTCACTTTAATGGGATTGGGGGCAGAATAATCTGGAAGGCCACCAGTACCACTGAAACTGCCACCATCCTTGTCATCCTGGTCTTCGGGGGCCCCTGGCCAGTGCCGCTTGGTAAGATTGCGGGGCTGAGGCAGGTTATCCAAGCCTACATGGTATACCTCACCATCCACCTCGATGGCCACGGAACGGATGGAGCGGTTCCGGGCATAGCTGGTCTTGTACTCTGAGGGGGCCAGAAGGGGTGACAAGTCAGAGAGGCTGGGACAGGCTGGCCAGGTATCCCTGGCCATGGGTCTTTGAGACAGGGATGAAACCCCAAGTACCAGTCTCAGTGTTGCTTGATTTGTGGGCTTGGGAGATCTATCTCTGGAAGTGGGTCACAGGGAGGCTGTTATACTGGGCAGGCTAAATCACAAATGACTTGAATTTCAGGAGAGCTGGTGAGACGGCTTTGCAGGTAAAGGTGCTTCCACACCTGAGTTTGATCCCCGTGACCCCTGTGGTAGAGGAGAGCTAACTCTGGCAAGATGTCCCGACCTCCACACGTGTGGGCCACAGATGCATTTTGGGAGTGGGGGGATCTGTCAGTGTGAACTCTGAAAGCACACTGTCAGTATGGTCTAATGACCATAGTATCCTCCTTGGATACTACGGTTCACCCACGCCACCTGGCTTCTTGTCAGGCCCGCAACTGTCTGTCTGCATCTCTCACCATTAGAGTAGTCATTTGAGGGAGGTTTGAGAACCTTGTCATCTCCACCTGCTCCAGATGACACCAAGCCTACAGGGCCCAGCTGGCCCCATGTGATTGGCCTTGGTTCCTGTCCACACTGCCTCCTAGTGGCCTGTCCCAGCACCGCTGCCCTCTCGAATGGTAGCTTGTGAGGGTTTTGGCTGTGTCCCTTGCTCCTAGGACAACCCCGCCAGGTCGGGAGACACATCTCTGGAGTTGTTTGAAAGTTCACATGGCCCAAGCCATGGCTGCTCTTCCTGCCCAGTGTGGGTGCTCCGGTGACACTTACTTTTCTTAAAGAGCTTACGGCGTCCAGCCAGGCCCAGTTTGTAGTCCCCTCCACCACTGTCACAGCTGCAGGCCTCACTGCTCTGGCCGTCGTACTTGGGCACCAGGTTGGAGAGGGCTCTGCTGCCGCCGCCACCACCGCCGAACCGCATGGGGCCCTTACACTTGTGCAGCTTCAGCGTCCCGGAAGGGTCCTCCACGCACTGCCACTTCTGTAGGACACAGCAGGGCTGCAGGTGTCACACATCCTCCTCCCGCCCCCATCCTGTTTGCCACACCCACCGCTCCTCTCCCCGCCCACACTCGGCTTGGCAAATGCCATAACCTTGCCACTTCCAACTGCCTGCTTCTCCCTCCTGTCCACACTTAGCTTGGACCTACCACTGCAGTCACCAATACAGCTCCTGGCGTAGTTGCTCCTGTCAGCCTAAAGCCATGTCCTCATGGTGGTTGATCAGCTTCCCTACGGGGGCCATGTTATTCCTACTTAAAACCTTCCAAGGCCTAAGCTTTGGGATCTGAGCTGCTAGTGACGGTATAGTCAAGCCAACGTCCCCTTAAATCTCCCCACCTGCTGCCCCTGCTCTTCTTCAGCTCCACCCCCCACCTCAAACCTCAACGTGAGGGAGGGTATGTCATGGTCCCCACTTGGAGGGAAAGCACTGACAGGAAGAGAGCCTTGTTCCAGACACAGCTTGGGGGAACTGGAGGTGCCCGGAGCTGTGAGATGCGTAGTTCAGTGGCCTTGACTGCTTTTCAAGGTCTTATTCACCCTCCATCTTCCCACTAATCCACTCACCTGGTGGCCAGAGTCTACTGTCACAGCTCCTTGCTGTCCTCACACCCCTTGGTGGTGGACCAGCCCCGATTCCCCCTCCTGCTTGTCCCACATGCCCACAGGCCTTCTCACTCCTCCATCCTGTCTCCCTCCTCTCTGAGGCTCACGCCCAGCTAACGCTTCCCACTCTCTATGGCCCACCTTGGAAAGACCTCCTCTGGACACTGACCCTTTCTCTCCCTGGATGCTACCTGGATTATATGTTTACTTACTGTCTCTCTTGTAACCAATGTTCTTAAAAAAAAATCTTGAAAATTTATTTCCTAATTCCCCTATAAATGGAAAGCCAGCCACAAAGAGTTTAACACACAAGTCAGCAGGAGAGTAATGCTGTTTGCCACCCGAGCCCACCTGCTGGTGCTTTCCCACACGAGGACTGCAAGGTCACACACACCCAGAGGACACTGCTACCCTGACAGGAACCAGAGCCTCCCATGTAACCATGTGAACCACACCCCCATAGGCCCGGAAGCTCCAGCCATCTCCTCACCTGGCCCAGCTGCTCGCACGCTGTCTGGTACTCAGCTCGCTGACACAGGTCCTTCACGCGCTGGTACTTGGGCAGGAAGTTCTCCTCCTGGGCGTTCACCTTGTCACCGTCCCTCTTGTGGAGCAGTTTGCTGAGGGAGATGCGGGGGCTGGTTGAACCGGGTGGAGCACTGGGGCAACTTGTGCTTGCCTAGGCTGCAGCCCCTGCATGGCTCTATGGAGGCCTACTGTGGAGGACGGGTGTTGGCTGCTTGAGAGCACCTGGGTTTTAATGAGGCTGTTTGTCCCAGACGGCCTGAGTTAGAATTAAATGAGCATTGTACAGGCTCTGCCAAGTATGTTGAAAGGGGACGTGTGGCCTCCAGATTCGAATTCTGCATCAGCCACCCAATCGTGACTGGGGATTTGGACACAGCCTCTGAGCCAGTCACCCAGTCACCAGCACAGCACTATACCGCCGCCTACAGTCTTGTGGCTGCTCCTCACGGGGGGTGTGTGTGGGGGGGTCTCCCTGCCCTGCACACTCACCCTCTCTCCACCAGGAAGGAGTCTCGCCAGACCCTCAGCTTCTTTTTCAAGTGGAACCTAGAAAACAAGCAGGTCCAGCTTCCTGTCTGCAGGGCCCGTGTCCCCAGCCCTGTCCACAGGTTCTCCACACTCTGGGCCAGGTGACACTGGAAAGGTCTCCACACCCCAGGGACAGGGCCACTTCTCCAGGATATGGTCTGAATGCCTCTCTGTGGTTGAAATTACCTAGTTACATGGGCATTTGTGTGCATGAGCGTGCGTGTGTGTGTGTGTGTGTGTGTGAGAGAGAGAGAGAGAGAGAGAGAGAGAGAGAGAGAGAGAGAGAGAGTGTGTGTGTGTGTGTGAGAGAGAGAGTTTTGGAGTCTCCTGGGAGCCCAGGCCCCAAATGGCAGAGACAGCATTTCCAGTTCTGGGCTGAGTGTCTTCAAGGGGCGATTTCTCCTGATCTATCAGGGTAGGGGGTGTGTAGCTGGAACCTGTGTATATAAAGCATGCTGTCTTTTCCATTTCACAGATGGGTACATTGAGAAACAACATTCTACACTGTACTCTGATTCTCAAGTGTCCAGTGCCCCTACACTGCACATGTCCATTTTAGACCCTTCCAGCCCCCTTTGTTGGAGGATGCACTGTTTTACAGGGCAGCCACCTGTAGATAGATCTCAGGGCTGGGCCCCCTGTGAGGAATCTAGAAAAGGCTCACAGAAAGACCTGTTATCCAGGGGTCAGTTTCACTGTTGACCACAAGGGGTCGCTCCTGCATTTCTGGTTCCCTCTCTAGCCACCTTCCTTCCCACTTTTTTTTTTTTCCCCTCCCCACTATTGCTTCCTTCAGCCATCCAGGACATCTGGAACATGTTCCTGTCAGTCACACCACTGATCAATAGGGTCACAAAAGCCATAGTCATTGTGACAAAGAGTCTGAATTCTTGGTTATTGTCTTATCTTTCTAGATTCAGATTAGCTCCAAATGGGAGGATAGAATCCCCGAGAGGGCTGGTCCTTTGTTCTCTCATGGGTTAGCCTGGGGCACCTCGATCCTGATACTAGTGGCCTTCCTAGTTCCCCATGGTTGAGTTCTCCCTGGCCCCCAGGGAGCCTCCTCCCCTGGGTCTCTCCTGTTCCCTTCTCACCGGTTCACTGGCCGCTCTGAGTCCAGTAGTTTGAGGATAGACTTTCCATCCATGTCTGCTGGGATGTCCAGTCCAGCGATATCCAGTATGGTGGGGGCCAGGTCAATGTTGAGGACGATGTGGGGGTTCCTGGGGAACAGAGGGAGTGGAACCTTGGCCACCTGGGTGGCAGCTTAGCTTGGGACAGAGGCATCTGGAGGTGAAGACGGAGGGACATCTGCAGGTGAGGACACTTCCATCCTGACACTCTGACCCCTATGGAGGCCAGTTCCAGCTGGACCTTCCGGTGCTGCACTGTCAGGGTTAGCTGCGCTAATGCTAACCTCCTCTGCCTCTAGGGTTCACGCCCGCCCTCTTGTTGATTCTTGCTAGCTGGACACGCACAGTCTGGCCTCTAAGCCAGACTCTAGGCATCTGTGTGATGCCTTTAGCTCTTTACAGTGAGTCTAGTGACAAGCCCCATATGCTTGGGGACCTCACTCCTAAGATCACATCAGGGGGATCCACTCAGTAGCCATCCATGTGAGAATGGCCCAGCAACGACCATGGCTAACTAGCAGAGCGGCTGAGGGATGGACTGGCACTCCAGCTGTTCTGTGGACAGACGTTCAGCCCTGTCTCACTGGCATTCTCCTGTCTCTCTCCCTTGCTGGCTCTGAAGTTGGGTTGTGCTGAGGGCTGCTGTGCGAGTCCCAGTCCTCCCTCTGCATATACCTGACTGAACCTTGATCCTCCCCCCACCCCCACCCCCACCCTCCAGCTGCTACAGGGACGAAGCGGCCATGATTGCCAGCCTTTCATTCATCTCTGCTTCCTACAGGGATTTCTGCTTCAGGTTGCCATCTCAAAGATTAGGCTGAGGAAAATGGCTGAGGGCCATGGCCCACGTGGTCCTTGAGGAAAGAGCAAAAGGCAGATAGCTTGCTCGGTGGTGCCACCAGGAGCAGGATCAGCTGACAATGGTTCTCTGCTTAAGTCTGAGATCTCTTCCTCAACAGCCACCGGACCAGTGACTGCCCAGACAGGGTGGAAATCAAAGCGCCTTCCCACACACTAGCAACACCCAGGCTCTGGCATTTCCTGACACAGAACCCCACCTCACTGTTTTTTCATGAGAGTTCATAGCTCCTGGCTTCTGCCTCAGAAGAAGGGTACAAAACTCCTCGGAGTCCACCCTGGCTGACACAGTGGCTGGTTCAACTTCTAGAATTGTGCCCCTGAGGGGCGGGGCTTGGACCTGTGCTAAGCTTCAGACCAAGCAGAATCCAAGGTCTCCCTGTGAGCCTGGGACCTGGGGTTCGGGCACAGGAGACACACTTACAGAGAGCCAGCTTCTACGTTGGGGCCCCTCACATAGAACGGGACCCTGATGTCGAACTCATAAGGCATGGACTTGCCCTTCACCAGGCCAAACTGACCAATGTGGTAGCCGTGGTCAGCGGTGTATACGATGTAGGTGTTGTCCAGCTCCCCCGTCTCCACTAGCATGTCATAGATCTGCAAGAGAGGCCAGAGGTGAGGTGGCAAGGAACTGGAGACCTCTGGTCTCAGTACACCTCCCATCCCGTCCATGCCTTGGGCAAATCCACTTCTCTGCAAAGCCCCTGGGACTAGACAGCTTAAGGCCACTCTCCTCAACTGTCCCTTATACTTGTTACTATCTGTCCCTTCTCTGTGGGTAGTTCCCACAGGTTGGGGCTCTTACTGTGTGGGGGTCTTCGTATTTTGCTCTCTGGCAGCTGTGTCCCACTTGTGCTGACCCTCAATAAATGACCTTGGATGAATGTATGAATGCATGCATGAATGAACAAATGAATGAATGGATGAAGCTAGATGTGGCCGGGGTAGGAGTCTGTAACCTGAAATAGACCCCTGCGTGAGAGTCTGCAACTGTCCAGTGTGGTTATGGAGCACACAAACTACATCTAGTGTGGCCAAGGAATGGAGTTTGAATTTTATATTTTGATTGAAATTTAGATAGCTATGGATCCCTTTTGAGTAAGCTGTTAGCCCACCCAGTGGAATAGGATTCCTTGATATATGAAGTGTGTGTGTGTATGTGTGTGTGTAAGTACATTCTATTGTGTGTGTATAAGTACATTCTATCCTGTGTGTGAAAGTCTTTTGAGAGTCTGATTTCCCTAGCCTCTGGGTCCTGGGGATTGTGACACAGGCTTCACTATGGGTGAGTCTTGAAAACTGTGCTTTGATGAAAAAAACTGGTCTCCAAAGGCCATATTTTATGATCCATTTGCATGAAATATCCAGAGTAACAGGAAGAGCTTAGTACCTACAGAGACTGGGGGTGACGGCTAAGAGAGGGAGGGTGTCTTTCCCCCTGGGGGGAGGGGGAAGTGATATCAACTTTGACAGTGGTAATGGTTGTAGAACTGAGTGAATTTAGGTCAGCGAGCGCTGTCACGTGGCTTATATGGTTAGAGCGCTTGCCCAGTGTGGACAAGGCCCCGAGTTCAATCTCCAGCAACACATAAACCGTGTCGCACACATCTGTAATCTTAGAATGTGGGAGGTGGAGGCAGGAGGATGAGGAATTCAAGGTCATCTTCAGTTACAGGTGAGTGCTAGGCCAGTCTGGGCTACAGGAGACTATCTTAAAAACAAAACAAAAACACCCATTGTGTTGTATCCTTTAACTGAGTGTAATGAGTTATAGCTCAGTAAAGCTACCGAAACTGTAAGCAGGTTTTTGTTATGGTTGTTGTTTGTTTCATTTTGTTTTCTGAAGAAACAGAAGCAGCCAAGGATGATGGCTTTTGTATGTAATTCCAGAACTCAGGAGGCTGAGACAGGAGACTCCCCATGGGTTAGAGGCCAGGTTAGCTCCTTAGTGAGTTCTATACCACAATGGGTTATACAGAATGAGACCCTATTTCATTTTTTTTTTTTTAAAGAAAGAAAAGCATACGCTACTGTGGTTTCATCAAGCAGCAGAAGCTTATGGGAAAAACTCAGGAGTCAAAAGCCTTCTCCCTGGATTGCTCCAAGCCCCTCTCCCACGTTGACATAGTGTTTGGCCTTTTGACTTAGGTTTTCAGATTAGGACAGAGACTTGCCTGAGGGTTGGGGGTTGGTAGGGATAGGGGTGGGGTGGAGGAGCAGGGCTTACCATCTCCAGGGGGCGGGGCTAGGGGCGGGGCCTACCGTCTCCATGGAGTCATCCACAGACATGAGGGTCTGTAGGCGTTTGCGCTGTAGCATGTTGGTGAATTCCATGTGAATGGGCTTCATGGGTCCCGTGTAGCGCATGATCCAATGCTTGTCCGGGTTGGGTGCATAGTTGTAACTCGGTGTGCTGGTGGCAAACACAGGCAGTCAAGAAAAGGGCCATGGACAGCTCGGTCCAGTCGGGGGCAAGTGGAGGCTTAAGGTGTAAATGGGAGGGGGCCACCTTTAGGAGGTGGCAGAGCCTTAAATGGACGTGAGTCCCCAAGTGTAGAAAGCCAACAGCTTGGCATGAGTCTTTGAGAACTTTGTGGAATTCATTCATCAACCCTTTCAAAGAGGCTCCAGCTGAGAGCCTCTCAGGCCCAGAACTTGAGGCCAAGCTCCCATCTCTGTTACTGCACCTTATTGACTTCCCAGCCGTCACCCTGGTGAAGGGAGGCTCACAGGTGGGCGAGCACTCTGCACTCACTAAGCTTTGTTTTGAGGAAGCAAGAAGTGGATGTAAAATTAAGAATATCGCAGCTGTGCACGCAGGGCCCACACACACTCTGAGAATGTCCACCTTTGGGACGCGAGACACGCTTTTAAAATCCTTTGTCACAATTATTCTTCCACTTGTGACTGGATCGCTCTTTGAACTAAGTCAGGAGGATCAGAAGTTCAAGGCTTGCTTGAACACAGCACACAGCGAGACCTTCTCAGGATGGGGAGGGGGGGGACAAAAACCAAACCCAAACCAAAAAAATACAAACTGTAAATCCAAACCTAACCCACCGGAAGAGGGCATCTCTCCACCGGAAGAGGGCATCTCTCCACCGGAAGAGGGTATCCCTCCACCATTCACTGGGTCTTAAACATGAGTACTGGTCTCCTCAGAGCCCTTCCCTACCCCAGTAAGCTGAAATTACAGCCAAAGGTTGTTTCTTGCTTGAGACAGGCCAATCAGAGTGGAATCAGGAGGGGGATGGGAAGCTGTGTGAGGCAGAAGAGGGGCGGGTTTTCTTTCTCTGGCACAGCACAGGCACTGGCCCTGCTTAGGGACCCCAGCACTCTGTCACATGTTAAAAGGCCTTGTATAGAGATGGCACCATGGCAGCCTGCAGCAGTTCCACAGATAGGAAACTGCTACTGTGTGCTTCTGAGGAAGCCAGGGCTCCCCCAGCTCCTGGCAGCTTCCTGCTGCTAAATCCTTCCCAGCCCACACATTCTTTGATTATGAGGAATGCCCGTGTCCCGTGCGGCTGGCCCAGGTCATGACCTGTGTGTAGAACATTCTTGGAAACAAGCCTCCTTGTCTCAGGGAGCTAGAGGGGGCTGCCGGGGCTGCCTGGGTGGTGGCAGAGCCATAGTGTCAGCTGGACTATGAGGAAGTCACTCCCTGTGATCCAGCTTAGACTCCAGGATGCAATGGCTATCCCTGACTTCACTAGAGTCCTATCTGGGAGCCCCTTTCCTGGAGGGTGGTGCAGGTGGCCACGTCAGCCGTTCACTCTGGGAGGCTACGGAACCAGAAGTTAGAGAGCTGGGTCCTAACTCGGGAGCTAGGCCAGTCAGCTAGTTACCTGACTCAGGCTGGGCTCCTCAAACACCCGAAGAATGTCTGAGTGTCCCTAAAGAGCCTTCAGTTGGCTGTCCCCTTTCCTTACCCGAGGCGATGCCCACAAGTGACCTCCTTCACATCGGCCAGTGGGACCCCTTATACCATTCGTCTCAGAGCAGCAGGATGTGACGTCACCATAGCCCCTGCCTTCACAGATCTTGGGAGGGCTTGATCCCAGATGTCACATGCTGGAAGATGTGCTGACGGCTGGCAGGTGTCTGTGCACATGTCTGTGAGCTTCTGCACCTGTATGTTCACCTAGTCATGCCCAAGTCTGTGTACCTTTGTGTATCTGTGCCTGTGCATATTTGAATGTTTACGTGTGGTTGTTTTGGTGGTGCATGTCTGTGTTTACCTGTGTTTGTCTCTGTGTGAGTTCTTTTGTGCCTGTTGTATGGGTCTGCATGTGTATGGTGTGTCTACATATGTACCGTGTACATGTATATGTGCATGTATGTGTCTGAACATGTATGTTTGTGTACCTGTGTGTATGCGCTGTGTGCCTCACGTTCCTACGTGTCTATATTTCAGCGTCTGAAAGTGTGTCTGCATGTGTGTGGCACAGTGGGAGGAGGGGGTCCTGGGAGGACCGAGGTAAGTGAGCAGGGCTGGTGGTAGCTCAGTAATGCTTGTCACAGCATGAAGTCTGCTCCAGGGGTAAGGCTTGGTGAGAGTGGGGGACGCCCACCTGAAGGCCCTGCACACCACCATCCATTCAGAACCCTGCCCCCTCTTCTCCTCTCCTTGTCACTGTTACTCTCCTGCAGAATTGTTAGGAGCCTCTGTCTTCCAGGGGCAAGAGCCTCCCAGAGTCACCGTAGTGACCTGAAGAGTCTCTGGGCAAGCAAGTCTCTTGCTATTCATTGTCAGAGTCTGTAATTTCACTTCAAAGGGACAGTGCAGGAGCAGGTGGTGTCACACCTCATACCCCTGTCTGGTGGGAACTTGGCCCAGGATGGAGGACTGCTGGCCTTCCTCTCGGGGAAGGAGGGTACAGGGCAGCGGGTGAGGGCAGCTGGGCAGACAGGCGCTGTTTGCACAGAGGCTGTATGGGGATCTCGGGGTGAGGGTAGCCTGCTGCCCCTCAAATGCGGTTCATTGCAGACAGGTGCTGTTTGTACAGAGGCTGAATGGGACACTCAGGGTGAGGGCTGTCCCCCCAGTGCGGTTCATTATCCCCTGTCAGCTCCTCCCTGAAGCCCAGGGATCAGAAGGCTAACATACCCTGTAATCCCTCCAAGTGTGGCACACTGTCAAAGAGTCATTAGAGCTGAGCTGGGGGAGGGTGGCGCATTCTGACCACAATGAAAATTAAACACCCTGGATATTAAGGTGGAGTTCACATTACTCTGTCCTTGCTACCCTAGAATGTCGCAGCAAGGGCTGCTGAGTGTCACTGCTGAGCCTGAGGTGGTCGAAGGCAGAGAAAAGCCAGACCACTTTCCAGAAAGCTGTAACTAGACAATTGGGTGGAGGACTTGGGGGCTGGGCCCTGAGGTGGGAAGTCTGGGGGTGGCTGGATTTGAATAGGTTCTGAGGTGTTGCAGCTGGGTGACCTCTGGTGACCCAGATGGAGACACTAAATGAGACAGCCTCAAAGATGGCCCTAGTGACCCTCTTTTGTTCTTCACACTCCTATGCAGGCTTCACTGGTGGCACAGTGAGGTGTGTGCCCCGCACAGGTAGAAGGGACAGTGGCTCCCGTCTTTGCCTCTTTCCCTTTCTGCGTCACAATATGGAGAGGCCCACATGGTAAGAAATAAGTTCTGGGTCAGGACCTGAGCTCACACCCTGCCTCCCCCAAACCCCTGGCTCCTAGCACAGCGTTATGGGCTGATGTGTGCTTGCTGTTGAACGCTGCTAAACTTTGGAGTCATTTGCCATGTGGCAACAGAAAACTGGTACCCTGGGGTTACCATGAAGATCTAAGGCTTGCCACAGCCGGTAGCTGGTGGAGCTGTGGACCCCGTGATGGTGTTTGTCGGCACCTAGGCCGAACTTGCAGCCACCTAGGAACTGTCAGGGTGTTTCCAGAGAGACTGAACTGAAGAGGTGTGACGCTTCGAATGTGGGAGATACCATCCCATAGACCGGGGTCCTGGACTGATAAAAGTGCCAGCGCTCATTTCTGGGTCCTGACCGCAAGAGGATGTGACCAGCTGCCCCTTGCTCTGGCCACCATGCCCTCCCAGCCATTGTGGGCTGGACCCTCCATCTGGGAACAAAAGTCAATCTCTCCTAAGTTCTTCCCCTCAGGCCTTTTGTCACAGCAACCAGAAGAGTACAGGCTCCCTCCGAGAAGAACCGGCTTAAACACAGGATGTAAACACGCTCACAACGCATGTGGACGGGAGGTCCTCTGAGTGTGAGGACACTGATCCTAACCAGGAGGCATTAGCTATGTGCTAGGGCCAGGCTGGCTGGTCTGTGTCTCAGAGCCACACTGATAAACAGCTGGGCTCCCGGGATCCTTGTGTGCCTTACCAACTGCGCCATCTCTCCAGATAGCTTCCCTTTTCCTTGCCCTTGATGTCTATTTTTTTTTTTTTTTTTGATAGGGTCTCATGTAGCCCAGGCTAGACTCAATTGTCTACATAGCTGAGGCTGAGGTTGGCCTTCACTCTTGACCCTCCTGTGCTGACCTCTCAAGTGCTGGCATGGTAGCTTTTGGGTCCGTCCTTTAACCAGGCGGGTTCTAGGAAAGGCTCAACTACATTGCTAATGTCCCATTGTCCCTAAGCCCTGACCCTTCCACCCCCAGTGGAGGTGACTCTGCCATGTTGAGGCTGAGGCTTACATGTGCTGGGACGCATTGGGGAAGAGGCGTGAGTACTGGGGTGCTGAGTCCTCCGGGCCGTGGGGAGCTGCGTGACTGATGACCATGAGCACGGGCCTGTGTGGGTACATCTTCTTGGATGTTCGGAAGAAGCTCACACTGTCGTTGGTGATGAGATCTGTGAGGTAATCCTGGGGTGGGAGAGATGGGAGGATGGTGACGGCTGGGAGATTTACACTGAGTGCTCCCTAGGTGCCACACACTATGCTAGGCATCAGGGACAGGGGTATGACCATGGTTTTGTCATTGCCCTTAAGGAGGTGATGGCAGGATAGAAGCAGAGAAGGAAGCACAGCACACAGCTGCCATGACAGTCAGTGTTCATTGTCACCTTAACAACTTGTCCACCTCTGTGGAGTGAATTATCCTCATTGCTTTAAATGAGATGGGAAAACTTGCCCACTGTGGGTGGCGCCATTCCCTTGGCTGGGATCCTGGCCTGAGCGGCGTGCAGTCATTGCTTTTGTCACAGTATCACAGCAACAGAAAAGAAACAAGACTCGAGGTTTGGCAGAGGAAAAGAGAGCAGGAGAGAGTTGGGGACATGGTGGGAGGGGCTGTGACTGGTCCCCGTTCCAGTACCAGACAGAGAAGAATAATGACAACACAATTGAGTGCTTATGGTCTGCTGAGAATGGACATGGTAACAATCCCTCCTTAGAAACGAAGGGACAGAGAAATTAAGTTGTTTTGTGTCACTGTTGAATGTTGGAGTTCAGTCTCCAGAAACCGGGCTTGGGGACATGATTTAGCTGGAACAGTGGGGGGGGGCCTCTTTTGGGAGGTGGCATCTGAGTTATTCTAGCATTAGAGATAGGGAACCTGAGCAGCAGCACTGAGGATGCCCAAGCCCAAACATCCAGTTAAGCATGAGTATCCTCCCCCAGGCCAGGGGGTGAGCTAAGAGCAGGGTCTCCCCAGCTCGGGTGGCGGTGGTGGGGGGCTGGGGGTGCCCAGCTTACCGTGGAGTAGTCTGAGCCATGTTTCTCCTTCACCCCGTTCCGGCAGAGTGTGTAGTTATAAAAACGGGAGTTCTTCAGGAGCCCGACCCACTCCTTCCAGCCGGGCGGCACGTACGAGCCGTTGTACTCATTGAGGTATTTTCCGAAGAAAGCTGGAAGGAATCAGGGATCAGAGGTGAGTAAGAGAGCAGCCAGACCTGGCCTTGGCATCACTCAGTGATGCTGCCTAACTTGAGGGTTCACAGCCTGAGACCCACACACTCCTCTGCCCTTCGGCAAGAGGGGGAGCCCAGGGCCCCTCCTCACAGATGTTTGCAGGCACGAGATAAAAATCTAAGTAGAATTACAAGGAAGAAACAGGCAGTTTGAAATATGGATATAGAAATACTAAAATAATTTACAGTAGATAACATGTCCTTTAAAAGTTAAGATTATCAAGCCGGGCAGTGGTGACACACGCCATTAATCCTAGCGCTTGGGAGGCAGAGGCAGGTGAATGTCTGAGTTCAAGGCCAGCCTGGGCTACAAGAGCTAGTTCTAGGACAGCCAGGGCTACAGCCTGTCTTGAAACAAACAAGTCAGTGATTCCTGTGGGTGATAAGGCCCTGGACTCTGGTTTGTGGCCTTCGTGGTGGAAGCAGACAGGTTGTCTCTGCTGCTGTAGGCCAGTGAGTAGAGAACTTTTTAAATCCTTCTAAAGCAATGCTTTGAATGAGAATGGCTGCCATAGGCTACTATAGTCTACATAGGCTAAGCATACTGTATTTGCAGGCTTAGTGCCCAGTTGGTGAACTGTTTGGGAAGATGAGGTGTGCCCTTGTCAGTCAGAGGAGGCGTGTTGTGGAAGTGGACTTTGAGGTTTCAAAGCCCACGCCAGGCCCAGTCTCATCCCCTATGCCTGCTGCCCAAGGATCATGAGGTAGCTCTCAGATCCTTCTCCAGCACCTGCTTGCTGCCATGTTCCCCACCATGGTGATCATGGACTAGCCTCTGAAACTGTAAGTGAGCCCCAGTTAAATGCTTTCTTTTATAAGAGTTACCTTGGTCATGGAATCTCTTCACAGCAATAGTACGTGACTAAGAAACCCCTCGTTCAAGCTTATGGATGCTCTAGAGTTTGAATTTCCCTGTCCCGGATAAATTGAAAGCACCCCAAAAGTTGGTGGGATGGAGAGCAAGTGAGGTTCTTGAAAATAGCCGGGGGTGTGTCAACTGGCCCAACACTTTGGAATCTCTTTGGCATTCTCTGTCAGACTTGAACATGGGCTCTGGTTCAGCAGTTTGAAACTTGAGTATTTACTCCAAAGAAGAGCACGCAGTTGTTCATCAAAAGTCACACAGGGCGAGCTGACAGTGGGACACTCAGAAAGCAAAAAGAAACAAGCTCACTAACGGGAAGATGTGTGGACGAAATGGAGTGTATTTATGTAATAAAAAATGACACAGGCTTGTGCTACATTTAAGAGCATTGGCTGCATGTTAACAGCATGGGACATAGACCAGGTAGAGATACATTCTGTAAGACTCTTTACAGAGCTGGAGATGGCTCAGAGGTTAGAGCACACATACTGTCTGTCCTTACAGAGAACCCAAGTTTGGTTCCTACCATCAGCTCTGAGCAATGGTCTGTAAACTCTAAATAAATCTTAAGATGTCCATTCCAATGATATTTTTAAATGATCTGATTTAAAGAAATTCAAAAGCTGGGCAGAAGAAATCTACGGTGCTGGTTGGTGTGGGTGCAGGGAGGAAATGAGGTTGGAGGGGCCTGGGGGCTTTTAGCACCACACTCCTGCTTTACTTCTTATAGAAACACAGAGGCCCCGCTGGTGGCCACGGTGGTGCAGCCATCTGGCCACAGTGGACTTCTGTGTCTGTATTGGCCAACAACAATGTCTGTCGTTAACAAAACCACAGCAAACCGTACTTAATCAGGAGGGGAGACCCAGAGCTTCTCCCCAGGGGATAAGGAACAGACTATTCTGCACAGAGGTCACACCCCAATCCTTTCCAGACAGGGACACTGAGGTCCCGAGTCACTCCACCATGATCAAGGCCAGCACAGGACCTTGACTGTCTGTGGTAGGAGAACTCAGAGCACACTGATCGGAGCTGTGCCCTGTGGCTGCGGAGTAACCAGGGGGTGCGGGTGCAGCACTCAAGATAAGAGGGAGAGATAGGGAAGGATTGCTTACAGGGGGAGGCAGGAGGGAGCTGGGCTCCTCTGGGTCCAGAGGACAGTGCTGGGCCCTTCCACATGGGACCTTTGAGAACAGAGCGCTCTCTCTCTCTCTCTCTCTCTCTCTCTCTCTCTCTCTCTCTCTCTCTCTCTCTCTCTCTCTCTCTCTCTGTGTATGTGTGTATTCGTACATACTTCACCTGGAGCCTGGAACATGGCTAGGAAGCCCAAATGCAATCAGGAAGAAGCCAGGCCCTTCCTAAGTGGCTTTTCCCGACCTTGTTACCATTCTTTTTATACTGGCTCAGAACTTCAAGGAAGAAAGTAAATAGAACACCATCCCTCCTCCCCCTGGAATACTAGAGGGGGTGTGCAGAGATGTTAGCTGGTGAGAGCATGCTTCTTTTCCAGGGGACCCAGGTTTGGTTCCCAGCACCCAAGCTGGGTGGCTCATAAGTACACGTAACTACCGCTCCAGGAGACCTGTCGCCCTCTTGTGGCCATGGAGGGCAATTACACACAGCATATCCTCACATTTACATATACATGTAAATACAATTTAAAAATATATTATAATTAAAAATAAAATTAAAATGTAAAAAGTACATATGTACAGGAGGGAAAAGTTTCCCTTTTGAAGCCACTGAAGCACAAATAAGAAAACAGAGCCAGTTGTCAATAAAAACCACAGTGATAGCATCTGGAACTGCTCATGTGTGGTAACATCCCCAGGGCCTGTACGCTTCTGCTCCATTCAGCAGCCTTTGTCACATACTCCCAGTGTTGGTTTGTCACCGACAGACTGTACTCCCTGAGGCGGTCTTAAGAGTCTAAAATGTGTCCCACAGGCTCGGATGTTTGAACTTGACCCCCAGCAGGTGGCGTTGTTTTAGGAAATTGTGTAACGCTCGGGAACATGCAGCCTCTTTAGCTAAGTAGCCGGCTGGAGACAGGCTTGAAAGAACATGTTCACAGCTTTTGGCATGCCCTAAATGGAACCCAGGACCACAGCTTGCTCAGGGAGTATGAATCAGTTAAGAGAGAGAACCAGAGAAAGTTGGCTGAACCCCCATGGTGGCACTGGGTTTCCTCCTAGCTCTTCTGGGTCCTCAGCTGGGGATCCCCAAAGATTGAGGCCAAGGTCTTTGTGACACCGGTGTGCTTCAAATGCTGACAATTGTCAGCGGCTGGCCAGGCCAGCTGGTTCAGGGAGCGGTGCTTTTCCCTGCCCATTCATCCTCTGTCCTGGGGATATCAGAGTTCTCTCGCCTGCTCTTCTCCCCAGCCCTGGACCCTTATGAAACCCAGAAAGACACTATTATCCAGGCCCCACAAAGCTCCAGAAATCAGGGCTTCAGTCAGAGGCTTTTAGTGCCAAATTAGATTTTGCTCTCATTTGATTAGATTTCCCGAGGGCAGTTTTTAAAATGGTTATTCCACCAGCAGAGGTGGGAGAAACAGATTAGCGTGGGCTGGGGGCCGGGAGTTGCAGCCAAGAGAGGAGCAAGCTGGAGTGAGAGCCAAGACGAGAAGCGTGGCCCGGATCTCGTAGTTGGAACTGGAAAACTTGTGCTCTCAGAGTGGCGGCGTCTGAGGTGGCCCATGAAGGAGGGGGCTGGGGGCTGGTGCTGGGGAGAGCAGTTTGGCATAGATTAAGACTATGGCAGGTCAGGAAAGGCCAGAGACAATATGCCTGTCCCCAGGAGGCAGGGCTGGACTGAAATCCCCCAAAAGGGTATGTAGCAAGCTGGTCCTGTGAGGCAGGTCCAGGCCCCACACTTAGGGTGGGGAAGAGCAGTGCACACCCTGTCCTGACTGTGGCCTACAATTCCTGGCTCTGGAGAAGATGTACAAATATCAACTACCATAGTTTATTTACAAATGCCCTCCACTACGAGGTGCAGCCTGTCACCACAAGGCATAAACTGATTATGCAAAGGGCGAATTGTGTGGACAGAACATCAGGTTCAAGGGTCAAGTGTGTCCCTTCCTGCATGGTCTGCAGTAGACACATTGCTACATAAGTCGTTCGTTTCCTGAATGGACAGCAGGGTGGTAGTGGTGCTGCCTCAGGCTCCGGATGACAGAGCAGTCACATGTTTTATAAAGTACATAGTCACCAGAGAGAGCTTGGTGACAGAGAAAGTACTCTAGGGAGATGCAGAGACACATGAAGCGTACAGGGGTGTCACTGTTCCTGAGATGCCACTGGTAGCTGGATGACCTTAGCTGAAGGCAATCTTAAATGACATCAGTGAAGGAAAGTGGGCGGGACAAAAATAACGAGCACATATGACATAGGGGACGCAGGGACAGCTTACAGATTGTAGGGTCTGTGGAGATGTGCAAACTGTAGACCTCTTCCCCAAAGGAAGAGACACTGCCCGGTTAACCCTTAACAAATCCAAACAGGACAGGTAAGATACTGCAATGGGTAAAAGCACTTGTCGCCAAGTCTGACAACTGAGTTCAATCCCTGGGATCCATGTGGTAAGAGAGAAGAGACTGTTGAAAGCTGTCCTCTGACCTCTACACACACAAAAAATAATGTAAAAAAAACAAAAAACAAAAAACAAAAAAAAACAGCAACCTATAGCAACTTCACATCCATCACCTCCCCAATCCTCACACTAAGGGGGCTCATGCAGAGGATCACGCAGCCTTGGAAGCTGTGTGCTGGGAGCAAATCTTTTATTCTCTCTCTACTTCCTGAAACAGGTCTAGCTATATAGCCCAGGTTGACTTAGAACACTTGATCCTCCTGCCTCAGCCTTCTGAACTCTGGGATTACAGATCTGAGACACTGTTTCTGGCTCTTTAGATCTCTTGACACCTCAGCCTCTCCGTCTATAATGGAGATAACCATGTCCCTCTCTGGGAGCCTGTTAACAGTGATTCCTCAGGTGTGGGAGTGATTCCAGGGCCTTGTGGATACCAGAAGCTCATTGCTATCCCCCGATCACCACGAGACACAGCTTCTCCAGACCACAGACCCACATGCAGAGTACAAGATACTTGAACCCATCCCCAGGTTCCTTATACCACTTAGTTCGACATAATGCTATGTGGATAGATAGTTGTTACGCTCTCTAGTCTGGAAAACTAATCTAGACACGCCCAGCGCGTATGCACTTGGTTCTGAACACTTCTGATCCTTGGTGGTTGGATTCGGAGGTCGAACCTGTAGAGACGGAGGCTCACTGTTCGTGTACATTGCTTAAAACCACGACACAAGTTCCTAAAGTTACAAATACCATCCTAACAAACATCTGCTCCTCACTCTATCAGCGTCTTGCCTGTTAGCATCTGGGTTAACTGATGCCAGATGTGGGAAGCCACCTGTGTGCTCACCTTTCTCGGTGAGGGATCAGCCTTCCCTCTGCCCTGCCCATTGCTTAACATTTAGAGCAGGCAGCTCACGGCAAGCGCCTCCCCTCCTGGCTGTCTCGCTCCACTTGTCTGCGTTAAGGGCTGCTGGGGAGCCATTCGCCGCCTGACAGGAGGCCCAGGCCCTTCTGTTATCCTTCCTAGCTCTGAAACAAACTCAAATTGCCTCATAACAATGTATTTGTGGTCTGAAAAAGCCGTGTCTTGCAGCGATCAGGGATAGAGAGGGGCTGGCTGGAAGCCTGGGCTTGGAGTGCATAGGATGGATTACTGTGGGTCTGAGGGCAATGGAAGATACAAGTGGGAATCTCAGGACAATTGTGTTGTGTGTGGTGTATGCATGCATGCACACATGTATGTATAGGTGTGTGTGTTCCCTTTTTACCCTGTGCTGCAGGAAGCATGTGACAGAAGGGCAAGCCTGCAGACTAACCACATATATACCTTGGACCTGCCAGTTCCTTGAAGAACGTCATGCAGAGGGCATCACCCCTGTTTCCTTTGGCAATGATGGCTGGACACTAGGGTTTACTGCGGTGCAAGAGGCCAGGCACCTACAGAAGGTGAGACGGTAACAGATATAATCCTGTGGTCTGCTGCAGGGCTGGCTGGAGGGCTAGCTCAGCCTGCAGGCCTGCCTGGAGGGCTTGCTCAGCCTGCAGGGTACAGACCTTCCCTCCCTTCCTGGTCCCTGGCCATCTGGGTAGAGCTGTTTCAAGGACAACAGCAGTTTTGGCACAGGCTCACCCAACACCACCTCCACCCACATCGAACATTCAACAAAACTGGTAAATAACCACGGAGGAGTCAGAGTGCTCTGGAGTGGACCTGCTGAGTCACACTGTGTGCGGCTGACATTTCATTAAATACTTATTTTCGTGGGCAGGTTCCTTCCACACTGTGAAGTCAATTCACTCCCACTTCCACACAGTTTCCTCTTTCTTCGCCTCCTTTCTTGTAACCCTGAAAGAGCCACAGGCCCCAATTCAGTCACCGAGGTCCCTATTGTCAGTCAATGTGTCCCTGGAGCCTGGGAAGTCACACTACACCTGTGGTTCACACTTTGAGGTCAGAGACCTTCAAAGCAGAAAAGGGTGTTCCTTCCTAAGAAGAGACCAGGAAACCGTTGTTCAGGAGCTGTCCCCAAGTCCCCAGAGCCCTGTTGGTAGCTCTTCTGAGCCCGTGTCAGCCCACAGGGTAAGAAAGTCCAAAAAGAGAGAAAAAGTTTAGGGACTGGGGGTTTAACTCATCAGTAGAATGCTTGTCTCAAATGCATACAAGACCTTTCAGAGGGAAGGAAGGAGACACACACACACACACACACACACACACACAGAGAGAGAGAGAGAGAGAGAGAGAGAGAGAGAGAGAGAACGTACTCACCTTACCCCCCCATACTTCAGCCTCCCCTCTTGTCTCCTCATAGAATCAATCAACTGAAAACAGCCAGAAGGATCGTCTGAATTCAAGACTGTTGACTCCACTGCAGTATCTCGTGCTTAGTTCATAGGGGTCAGACCTCTAGCATCTTAAATGCCCAAAGACATCTGCACATGCCGCTCCCTCTGCCTTGGACCCCTTCTCTGTCCTCTTATAAACCAGTCCCTTCTTCTTCTTCGTGTGACATCTGACCCAAGATGTCCCTGCCTTCCCCTTCCCTTTTGCCTCTGCACTCGGGGTCACTTCTTCCCACAGTGACCACCCCGCCATGACTCCTGCTTTCCTATAGGTTTCTCCCCTCCACCAAGGACGTAGGTCCAGAGGGCACAAGCCTGTCTGGACACGGTGGCCCCAGTGGGCACCTGCCAGGATCGGGTCCATGATGAGCCAGCAGCTGACAGGAGCGATCTGACTGAGATGCTTAGGCTCCATGGTCACGCTGCACATGCCCTGCACAAGGGCAGGCACCTTATTCCAAAGGCTTTCTATGGGTTGGAAGGATGGCTCAGTGGGCAGAGACGTCTGCTGCCAACCCCAACGACCTGAGTTCAATCTCTAGAACCCACATGGTGGAGGGAGTGGAGTGACATCTGCAAGGTGTCCCCTGTCCTCTGCCTTCATGGTGTGACATGCACATACACAGCAAAACTAAAATAAAACCCGAACCAAATCAGGATCCCAAAGGCTTTCTATTTTAGTATCTGTAAGAGAGCATTGCGACAGGAATGGGGTGCAGGGGTGGGGCGTCTGTCAGCCGAGTTCAGTTTCTGTGCAGAGCACTGTGAATTTGATTGGGGCCAGTAGGCATGGCTCTACCTCCCTGGGGATACCAATGAAGTTTTGTCCGCCACACTGTAGGTTCACGTTCCTGTCACTGTTAGGTAGAGGTGGGGGGGGGGGGGGATTACAGTCACATCTCCTAGTGCTCACACTGGCCTGAGGGTCTGAAGGGCGTGGTTTCCTCTCAGAGCCTGCAGGTCCAACTAGCCGTAGGCAAAAGCCCTCCACTTGGCCTTGGTGACTTTGCCTTGGTGACTGCGCCTAGCCAACAGGACAGTCACCAGAGTGGCCACAGTCAGCTCATGGGAAGAACACCAAAGAAATCAGGTCCTGACTCTTCTAATGTGTGTGCGTGTGTGTACACTTGTCTTTGAAGAACTGAAAATGTTTGTCTGAAACCAGATGTAACTGGTCTTGGCTTAGAGACTCCTGGGACAAGGGAGGGACTGTCAATCTGCCTGCCCAGAGAGAGTACATCTATCTATTAGTAGAGGCTGGTGATGAAGGGCCCAGCCAATGACAATAAACAACACTCCCCAGGGGAACAGAGAAGGTCAGTGACAAATGAGGCAGAACACGGCAAGTCCGGCCTGCCAAAACCAGACTGCTTGGCTTCACACGCGAGGACTCCGGGGAACAGAGGGGGGCCATCACCCCACACAGCAGCTTCTTGCTCCCTCTGTCGCTGCCTCTGCACAGGTTTTGCTGGTTTTAAGGACTCTCTGGTCTCACGCACCTATTTCCCTGCAAACTGACTCATTTGACACTAAGCAGGTGTTTCAGTATGGCCTCGCATCTGTCGCCAGTCTGCTGCTCGCCCAGCGCTGTGGTCAGAAGGGCCACACTTTGAAGCTCTTTGTCAGGCTCCAAACTGTCCCCACAGCCTGTCAGCTCTCTCCAGCATAGGTCCAGGCTAGGACCCTCAGCTTCTCTATCTGGAGGTGGCTGGAGTCCCCTCCTCCAGTCCCTCCTCCATGGCGGCCAGAGACACTGTCTTAAGCCACCTGTCTAGATTCACCACACCTGGCAAAACCTATCATTGGCTCCGTGTTACACTTGGACAAAACCCAGAGTCCATATTAGTTTGCAGACCCCTGCGTAACAGTCTCCTGCTGGTTACCAACCTCCTTTCCCAGCTCTTTCCTCAGCTTGGCAGCGCACTGTCCTGCCCCAAGTCCTTTGCCTTGGCGTTTCTCCTGGGAAGACCTTCTCTATGGCAGAAGGGGCGATTCTTTGGCTTTATCAGAAGCTTGCTGGGTCATGCTGAGTGGCCTTTCCTTCATGACTTTCTTTATGATATTGTCAGCAATTTACAAATTTCGTTTCTGTTTTTACTTCTGCAACTGAACTCGAATATCAGCCCAAGTGGCAGGAAAAGGCTCCTGTGTTCTGCTTCTTCTGCACCCTGTGTCTGGATGACAGCCCTGTGAGCAAGCCCTCAAACCTGTGTGGTGTGTGGTTGGGCAGCAGAGTGGTGGGTGACAGACCCTACAGACACACCAGGTCTAACAAGGAGCCTGCAGGTGCTTCAAGCCTGCTCTTTGCCCTGTTCATGCGATGTGTGGTTGCTGAATCTACAGGGACACTGTGGCAGGAGCAGGTCTGATCAGGAGTAAGGAGGCCAGGCGTGGTGCTGCTGAGGTGCTGGTTTGTTCACTGAGGTGGACGTGAGGTGAGAAAGACACAGGGACAGGGCTCAAGAGGAAGGGGGAGGAGGGAGGAGTCTGGCTGCAGAGCATTTGAGTGGTACGAGATGGCTATGGGTTTAATATATTCTAGGGAGAGTTCTTTTCTGTGAGACCAGACTTACCACGTAGCCCAGGCTAACCCCATATTGAAATACTCCTCTTAGCCTCCCAAGTGATTATTCACGTGTGTCACTGCAAACAAGGGAGGGTTTCTTTTTTTTTAAGGTTAAAAGAAAAAAATTATTTCATTTGTGTGTGTGTATGTATGTATATATCTGTGTGTATTATGTGTATATATGTATTTGTGAATATGGATATTTGTATGTATATATGTATATACATGTGTATATATCTGTATGTATGTATTTGTGTATGTCTGTATATCTGTGTGTATATGTATGTATTGTATGTATATATATTTGCATATATGGGTATTTGTATATGTATCTATGTGTATGTATGTGTATACATATGTATATCTGTGTGTATATGTATTTGTGTATATGAGTATTTATATGTATATGTGTGTATGTGTATATATGTATATACATATGAATGTATGTGTGTATATGTATGTATGTATTATGTGTGTATATATTTGTGTACATGGATATTTGTATGTATGTGTGTATGATGTGTATGCATGCATGTGTACATGAGTGCAGTGTTGTGGTGGAGGTCAGATCCTCTGGAGCTGACTTACAGGCCTGACTTGGGTTCTGGGAACTGAACTCTCTCTCGTCCCTTTAACCACACTGAGTCATCTCTCCAGCTCTAGGAAGAGTTTCCCAATCTGCTGTTTGGAGCCAGAATTCAGGCAGCCTGTGAACTGGGGTGGGAGAATTCATGCTTGTTTCTTTTCTTTAACCTCTAACTAGCATGTCCTCTATCCTGAGGGAAGGCTACACACTGCACTGGCAGGACCTGGACTAAGTGACATCAGGACCAGTGACATCAGGACCATCTACCTATCCCAGGAACTATCATCTCGGTACCAGACCTGCCCACCATCAGTGATGGAGCCTGGACACAAATGTGGAAAGAGGCACACACGCCAGTTTACAAGAAACTTGGATATAACAGGCTTCCTTTGTGACTCTGGGCATCTTCTTCCACAACGCATAGCGGCTTATGGAGTGTGTGTGGTTTCTGATTATGCTGTTACAGGAAGGAAGCACACCTCCCATTCATCTGCTTCCTATGGGAGCTATCTTGGATAATGGCTTCACCTGCATGTTAATAAATACCAACCAGAAGATGAGTAGGCCCATCCCTGGCACCTGTAGTTCTAGAAGCATTCTAAACTGGGCAACTTTGACCTGCTGTCACTGGGTTTGGGGGCTGCGGGTGGGGACTCCTGGTCTGAGTGGCAGAGACAACCCCACTAAGCTGGGGGAGCAGGGGAGCAGTGCCACACGAGAAGGTGGCCTTTGACAAAGTCCAGGCTGCTATAGCTATTACACGTGAGAGGCCACAGGCCTGACGTCTTCAGGTTTTTGGCAGACAAACCGTCTGGGCTGAGGAGGCAGGGGTATGTTAAATAAACCTCCCGAGTCCCACAGTCTCAGGCTAGGCCAAGCCCTTTTGAGAACTGCAGCCAGCTCTGTTTCACTTAAGGCTGCTATTCTCAAGGTTACTGTGGGGCTCGCTTTGTGTTTGAATGGTGAACTACCAGAGCGCAGGATAAAACAACTTAAATCAACTCGGTTACATTCTGGATGCTGACATGGGAGTGTTCTGACGTGAGAGGTGAGCAGAGGAAGATGGCAGGTGATGTCGGGAGCAGGGGGTCAGAGGCGGCAGGAAAAGCTGTTAAGAGAGACCCCTACTGCCTGCCTGCCTGCCTGTCTGCCTTCCTTCTTCCCTCCCTCCTTCCTTCTCTCCTCCCGCCCTTTTTAGAGGTAGGGCCCCTTGTAGCCCAGTCTGGTCTGGAAATAGCTGTACCGCTAAGAATGACCTTGAACTCCTGATCCTCCTGCCTCTCCCTTCTGAGTCCTGGGAACACAGCATTGTCAGCATGCCTGGTTTATGAGGTGCCGAGGGCTAAATCCAGAGCCCTCTACACAGCTCCCAACTGAGCCCACATCCTCAGCCCCCCCCCCCCACTAGGTTTCTGTGGTGGATGTCTGTTTTCTTTCTCTGCCTGGCATGCGTTCAAGTACTCATCTTTGTATAACTGGGACCGGGTAGGGAGTGTTAACTGACTCCCTAGGGAAGAGTGGGGATGGATCTGGAAAATTCTCAACAACAGGGGAGTGGGTGAAGTGTGTTTTATACAAAAGCAAGTACTAAGGTCCCAGGGCAGGAATGAGCGTACCACAGAGAGGGCCAGAGCCTGCGCATGAGCAGAACGGAAGAGCGAGAGGCAGGAGATGTGATCAGGTGAGCCCGTCAGAAAAGCAGCTGTGGGCTTATCTGAGGAACTCAGAACAGCCAGGGGAGGGTTTCAATCAGAGTGCAACTTTTCAAGGCATCCTCTGTTGTCCTCTTTGGGGACCAGGGGTGGCTGGCTAATCACCAGTGGAAAGAAGGGTCAGGCAGCTCACCAGGGCTGAGGGCCAAGGGCCGAGTCCATTCCTTTCTGGGCTCCTTCTTTCTACCTGCTTGTTTCTAGTGGGACTGTTGCTATGGAGAGAGCTTGGGTTGTGGATGACCTCAGGGCATCAGGCCAAGGCTGGGCAGTGGGTGCAGGGGACCTGATGGGAGTTGTTCGAGTTTAACTGAATGCAGGCTTCAGCCTCCTCTGCCAGACTCAGGCAGCTGTAGCAAATGACAGAGTCCATTCATTTCCCGAAAACCTCGATAGCTGGGAGGGAGGCTGGCATCAGGGAGAGGAAGGCTCTATGGCCTGTTGAATCACTATCAGGATAAACTGGCCTTGAACTCTCAAACCTGCTTCTGCTTTCTGAGTGTTTGGATTATAGGTGTGAACCCCCACACCTTTATGCGGAGATGGGGCTACCTGCTCATTAGGCAAGTGCTCTCCCCACTGAGCTACACTGTTGGCTCTTTCCTTTTAATGTGTGTGATATGGGGTATATGTGTGCATTCCTTTGGGGTGTGTGTGTGTGTGTGAGAGAGAGAGAGAGAGAGAGAGAGAGAGAGAGAGAGAGAGAAAGAGAGAGAGAGTATGGTATGTGTGTGATGTGGGGTATATGTGTGTGTGTGCATTCCTTTGGTGTGTGTGTGTGTGTGTGTGTGTGTGTGTGTGTGTGTGTGATATGGTATGTGTGGTATGTGTGTGGTGTGGAGTATATGTGAATGTGTGCATTCCCCTGGGGTGTGTGTGTGTGAGCATAGGCTGATGTCAGGTGTTTTCCTGGATTACTCTCCACCGTATGTACTGAGGTAGGCTTTCTCACACTAACCTGGACTTCAACAGTTCTGCCAGCTTGCTCCTGGGAGTTCATCTCCTTTGGAGACTGGGTTATAGATGGGCTCCTGGATCTTGCCTTCTACCAGGGTGCTGGGGATCTGGCCTGATCCTTGTTTACTTTTCCCACTAAGCCATCTTCCCAGCCCTCTGCCATCTCTTAACTACAGACTGGTGTGGAAGTGTGGGGCAGAGGAGGGGCAGGAAATCCACAGGAGCCTTTACAGCAGGACTGGAGGGCCCATCGACCACAGGCAACTCCCATCGCCTCAGGGACCGTGACACATCAGACCCCTGGAAGCTGCTCTCCGAGGCATCTCACCAACAGCCCGTTCCTATAATAACCCGTTGGTAAGCTTCCCATATTCCCTCCTAAAAGGATTCATGATCGAAAAAAAATTTTCCTCTGCCAGTCACCTCCCAGAGTTGAAAGAACATTAGAACAGCAATCTTCAAGAAAAAAATAAAAGCTGGGAGATTTATAACAAAGGAAGGCTTCAACGGGAAACGTCTCCAGCACATCCGTCAAGGAGACATGGGGTGGCAGTCAGGTGCCAGCAAGGAGACAGATTCCCTGGGAGGCTGCTAGTTCCCAGCGCAGGCTGGTGGTTGCGTGGCATTTGCAATTCAAATACTGGTTGCCACTGCCATCAGGGACAGGATTTTCAGAAATAAGGAATCTCTTGGAAAAGTTTTACATTCAATTATAACAGCTTTCCTGTCAGATCTAATGCTGGGAAACTTTGAGCATATTATAACTCTGCCAAAAACCTAAAACCAACCAACCACTACCACCACCACCAACAACAACAAAAAAAACCCCTTCCTTATTTATATAGAAAATAGACTCAAATTCAATACTCAGAAAAATAAGCATAAAATATTCCACACAGACGAATGACTTGGTGGGCAGTGCAGAAGGCACGTGGATTGTAGAGCATCCATTCACCAAAGTCCCTGGCCTCAGGATGTCGCCAGCATCCTGGATCACTGCTTTCATGGATTTTACCCATAGGGGGCGCTGTGCTTCCTTGAGAAAAAGACTTGCAATTAGGTAGTCTGGAGCCTAATATCCCCTCTCTCCCATGTGCTTGGTGTGAGTTAGCCTCCTGTTTGAAGAGTTACAACCTGGTGGGCACGCATGGGGGCACACAGATATGGGAGTCGCACCACTGGGGAGGTACTAGTAGGCACATTGCAAGTTCAAGGGCCGCCTGGCTTCATAAGACCTTGTTTCAAACATCAAACAGAACGTAGAGGTAGTAGGCTTTGGGTATTGAAGCCCTTCTTCTGTCCCATGTCTACTGAAGTCAGGCCTGAAGGTGGCTCTGGTAGGGAGGGCAGTGACCAGTGAGGGGTGAACACATGAGCCATACTGTGTCTCTCCAGATGCTCACGCTGATCCCTGGTCCCTGCACAGTGACCTAGTCTGAACCCTGGCTTCTGTGATCAAGTTAAGAGAAGCTTACATCAGTCAGGGGGAACTGCAGGCCAGTGCTGCCAACGGGGAGATCTGGACACACATGTCTGGGTCTGAGAACCATAAGGAGATGGAGGCAGAAAATGGGGAGCCTGAGATATGGAGAGCAGAGGAGGCTGGAACAGAAGTCCCTTGGGGACAGCTGATTTGGGATGTCAGAGGAGAAGCATCTCTTGCTTAATCTCCTGGGTTGTGGCCCTGGGTCTCTACAGTGCTAGGGAATCTGTGCATGGCCGAGGGAGGCTGAGGGACAGTCAGGGCTCAGAGGGACACCTGGACCCCCCTCCCCATACCTCAAACTCAGGGGACACACACCCGTGCTTACTCCACCTTTTCCTTACTTGCGTATGGTATGTGCACGTGTACATATGTCTTCATGTGTGTGCATGTGTGTAAGTATACTTGCTCATGGGAGTGTGGAGGACGATCCAGTATCTTCCTTAATCATTCAGCCTTTACCTCCAACAGTTGGCAAGATTTTTTTTTTTTACATTTATTTATTCATGTATGTGTGTTTGTGGGGGTGC
Organism: Arvicanthis niloticus; assembly: GCF_011762505.2. NCBI lineage: Eukaryota > Metazoa > Chordata > Mammalia > Rodentia > Muridae > Arvicanthis > Arvicanthis niloticus. Next base: position 135,230,523 of record NC_047659.1, read on the forward strand.
ATGTGTGCCACAGTGCATATGTGGAGACCAGAGGACAACTTGCAGGAGCTGGTTCTCTCTTTCTACTATGTGAGTTCTGGGGACCAAACTCAGGCCATCACATCAGGCTTGGTGGCAACTGCTTTACCTGCTGAGCCATCTTGCTCGCCTCTACCTTAGTATTCAAGCCATTTCTCACTGAACCCGAAGCTCCCCATTTGGCTAGGCTGGCCTGCTAGTGATCCCCAAGATCCTCTTGTCTGTCTGTCTGTCTCTCCAGAGCTCATGAGAGGCAAGAGCTGCCACACCTAGCTTTTTATATGGGTCCTGGGGAAGAAACTCCTTGTTCATTGGTTCATTGAGAGCGAGCACTTTACTGGCAGAACAGTCTCCCAGCCCCCATGCTCCCTCACCCCACCCCAGAGACTCTCACCTCCTGAATTTGTGGGGCCTGGTCACACCATCCTTGGGGTGATGCATATTATGGGCACTGGGCAACTTACTCACGTCATAACACTGCTGTATAGAAGGGGAAACTGAGTCTCAGGGGAAACATCTCGGCTCATAGTCTCATAAGTAATGTTAGAGTGAGGGCCTGGGGGACTCGCTTGTGTAAATCTTAAAGATGATGAGAAAAAGGCTAGAGGCTTAGGGCTTAAGGGAACTTGTGGATCAAAAAAAGATTAATTGTATGTGTATGTATGAATATATATATGAATATATATATGCACTGTATGTATGAATATATATATGCACTGTAGGAAGGCCTGGTCCACATGGAGGCCAGTGAGGCCACATCCAGATCCTCAGGAACTGGAGTGTCACTGCGTGAGTGCTGGGAACCAAATCCAGGTCCTGTGCAGAAGTATTAATTGCTCTCACCCCCCCGAGCCATTTTGTTTTAGATCAGAGGTTCTCAAGCTGTGGGTTGAGACCCTTTTGCCAAACCTCGATCTCCAAAAATATTTACAGGATGATCCCTAACAGTAGCAAGATTACAGTTATGAAATAGCAACAAACTAATTTTATGGTTGGGGGTCATCACAACATGAGGAGCTGTATCAAAATGTCACAGTGCATGGAAGGTTGAGAACCACAGTGTTAGATGGTCTCATGTAGCCGAGGCTAGACTCGGACTCTATGTAGATGGGGATGAGTTTAAACACCTGATCCTCCCGCCACCACCTCCTATGGGCCAAGATCACCGGTGTGTGTCACTGTGCTTGGCTCAGTTAAAGATGCTTGGCTCAGTTAAAGGACATTGTGCTGGATCTGAGAGACAGATGTGGCAGGAGAAGCTAGACCTTCAGTGGGCTGCATGACCCAGGCAAAGCCCAGACAGACCCCCATGCTGAGAGGTAAGTCCTTCAGGGGAGGTTCCTACTGCAGGAGGAGCCCAGACTCAGGGGGCAGATGGGGACTCTGCAGCCAAAGGCCGTAAGGGTCATGTGCGGGTGGGTAGGCGAGGTGCAGCTGGACTGGGAAGAACAGCGCTGTGTGTGTGCACACACTCAAGTGTGTCCCTGTGTGCACTCAGGGGAAAGGAAGCCGGCAGCAGAGTAGCAGGAGGAAGGCCAAGGGCAGAGAAGGCTGCCATTGTGAAGGTGGGGACAGCTGCACCAGGGTCCAGAGAAGCATCCAGGACAGCTGAAGTCTCCCCTGTGTAAGCAGAGAGATAAAGGAGAAGCAGCCCATTTTGGGGAGAGGAAGTGATGGGGTGGGTTGCTATGTGAACCCATCTAAGCACCTACTGTGTGGGCCAGGCTGTCTGGGGCCTGGGAGACACGGGAGAGACTTGGCAGTTTAGAAGCCAGACAGTCAACAAGCCATGTGGGAGAAAGGGCCAGAACAGGAGTTAGAGGAAGCAAGAACCAGGGCAGGGAGCACAGACTGGGGAGGGCAGGGGGCAGAGACTGGGGTGGGCAGGAGGCAGAGACTGGGGTGGGCAGGAGGCAGAGACTGGGGTGGGCAGGAGGCAGAGACTGGGGTGGGCAGGGGGCAGAGACTGGGTGAGGCAGGGGGCAGAGACTGGGTGAGCAGGGGGGCAGAGACTGGGGTGGGCAGGGGGCAGAAACTGGGGTGGGCAGGGGGCAGAAACTGGGGTGGGCAGGGGGCAGAAACTGGGGTGGGCAGGGGGCAGAGACTGGGGTTGGCAGGGGGCAGAGACTGGGGTGGGCAGGAGGCACAGACTGGGGTGGGCAGGGAGCAGAAACTGGGGTGGGCAGGGGGTAGAGACTGGGGTGAGCAGGGGGGCAGAGACTGGGGTGGGCAGGGGGTAGAGACTGGGGTGAGCAGGGGGGCAGAGACTGGGGTGAGCAGGGGGTAGAGACTGGGGTGAGCAGGGGGGCAGAGACTGGGGTGAGCAGGGGGGCAGAGACTGGAGTGAGCAGGGGGCAGAGACTGGGGTGAGCAGGAGGCAGAGACTGGGGTGAGCAGGGTCAGAGACTGGGGTGGGCAGGGGGCAGAGACTGGGGTGGGCAGGGGGGCAGAGACTGGGGTGGGCAGGAGGCAGAGACTGGGGTGAGCAGGGTCAGAGACTGGGGTGGGCAGGGGGCAGAGACTGGGGTGGGCAGGGGGCAGAGACTGGGGTGAGCAGACGGCAGAGACTGGAGTGGGCAGAGGGGCAGAGACTGGGGTGGGCAGGGGGCAGAGACTGGGGTGAGGCAGGGGGCAGAGACTGGGGTGGGCAGGGGGCAGAGACTGGAGAGGAGGTAACAACACCAGGGACCACAAGATAAACAGACAGATCCCTGGTGTCAGGCTTTGAAGGGAAAGAAAATGAGTAAGAAGATGGGGTACTGGGGTGTTCACAGAGGGTCCCCTGAGGGGAGGACACAGGAACACAGACTCAAGGAAATACATGCAAGCAAGGTGTGAGTTTTGAAGATTCTGTAGAGCAGTGGTTCTCAACCTTCCTTATGCAGCTTTAATGCAGCTCCTCACGCTGTGGTGACCCTATACCATAAAATTATTGTCACTACACACAATTATACTATTTATGATTGTTTTAGGCGACCCCTCCTAGAGGGGTCACGACCCATAGGTTGAGAACCACTGCTTCAGATGAAGGGTCGAGCAAAGGCCCCAGGGCGTGTGCCAGGTCCACTGTCAGAGCAACAGGAAGCAATCCCTGTGGGTGGAGCGGGCTAACAGGGATGGAGGAGCCCAAGAGAAGCTGGACAAGACGGACAGGTCCTAGGGACCCTGTGGCAGCTTTGGGGGCGGGTCTTCATCCCTAGTGGGTGTGGCCTGTGCAGAGGAGCAGCAGGGGTTCCGATGGGACAGCTCTGTTTGCTGTGGGGGATGGGGAAGGGCAGACCTTGGGGCTTAGGGTAGGAACAGAGTGGCTGGTGGACTAACCGGCTGGCTGAGGGCTGTGGTTTGGGGAGTGGACAGACGGGAAGGCAAAGGAGAGACTCAGCGCATACTTCAGGAAGAATGAATGGGTTTGTTGATGGACTGCTCATGATAGGAAGGAACATGTCAAGCGTAGGTTTACAGATTTGGCCTGAGTGAATAGAAAGTTAGCCGTGCCATGGGGGAGCCTGCGCACAGCCACAGGGAGTGGGTAACAAAGAGAAACGGTCATGCTGGGCATGGTAGGTCGGTGAGCAGACCATCAGGGTACCCAGTGCCAGGCCTGGCCATGTGAGGGCCTCCTCAGGTATCAGGGCACCAAGGTTACCATGTGGTGGCCATCGGCAGTGAATGAGAGGAATCTAAGTCAGTGTCCATCCCCAGCTCTGTGTGAGAAGAGTGGAAAGAACTGGGATGCATGGTAAGGTCTGAAAACAGCACCCCCAGGGGAGTCTTGACAGAGCCCAGACTTCTAATGAATGGCCTGTTCTCAGCTCCCCAGGAACATTCCAGAACATGTAGGAGGCTTGCAGAAGGTGCATTACCATCCCCACTGAAGCCTGGCAGGCACGTAACCCCGTGGTAACTGCTGGACACAGATTGTGTGGAGAGAGAAGGCCTTAGCTGGCATCTAACTGGTAGAAAGTGCTGGAAAAAGCTCTTTATCCCCTGCGGAGAAGTGTTTGGAAATCTGAGACTGGCGTTCTAGTCTCTCCACCTCCCCCACAGCCCACTGTGTCTTGTCAGGGAATGGGGGCTGGGAACGCGCATGCGCAGCCAGGGCTGCTGGTAGCTAGCTCACCCAGGTAGAGGAGGGACAGGTACAGTGTGAAAACAATGACAAGGCAGTGGGTGCTCAGAGGACACTCCAGTCTCTGATTCACCTGGAGCCGCATCCAGAAACTTCCACTAACTAGTGGGTATTTATTCTACTGAAACCCAGAACCTCTGGCTTTGGCTCTCGTGTGTTCCTTGCAGACACTGGCAGTGCAGACACAGTCTGAGATGACTGAGCCTGCCCGCTGATCTTTTAAGAGAAGTGGGATGCGAAGTTAACCGAAGTGGTGCCAGAAGACTCGGGCCCAGGACAGACAATAAGTCGGTGTCTGGGCTCAGTGAGGCATGTTTGTCAAGCAGGACAGCAAGGTGATACACACAGCCCTGGGGAGACTCAACTGTCAACAGGGCCCAGAAGGGTCCTCGGAAAGACGCCTCCTCATCCTCAGATCCCTGTAAAGGGGGGGTGGGGCGACAATAGGAGGGGACATCACGTCTTGCCATCTGATGTTTGTAGCACAAATTACACTCTTCCCAACAGGGATGGAATAGTTTATGTGCTTCAAACATTGACCCACTGCAGTTAGAGCCGGAGCTTTGATACACAGCTCAGGCCAGGGCCGGGGCCGGGGCCGGGGCCGGGGCCGGGGCCGGGGCCGGGGCCGGGGCCGGGGTTAAGCTGCAGGAAACCTTGGGTTCCACACCCAGCACCAAATAAACCAGGCATGAGGGCTGAGGGCTCACCCCTGTCATCTCAGCATTGGGGGGGGGGGGTGAGGGGGAAAGAAGAGGAAGAAGAGGAGGAGGAAACAGATGGATCAAAGGTTCTAGACCAGTCCTAGAAACTCAATGATTTGGGGGAGGCTATACAGACTCCGTCTCAGAAAATAAGTTATTTTCAAAATGTGCTTTGTATTTTCTTTTTAGGTTAATATGAATTGATTATATCACACATATATGAGTGTTCTGCTTGCATGCATGAATGTGTACCTTCAATGTGCATGGTGCTTGCAGAGGTTAGAAGAAGGCATTAGATGCCCTGGAACTGGAGTTATAGATAGTTGTGAGCCACCATGTGGGTGCTGGGAAGCAAACCTCAGTCCCTAGAAGAACAGCCAGTGTGTTCTTACCTGCTGTGCAATCTCTCCTGTCCCCATCTTTGTCTTTGAATCCCTTAGTGGTGAGAGCATACAGATTTGCAGTATCAGGCCCGCTAGCTTTCTTCTCTTTTCTCTCCTACCCCACTCCCTCCATTCTTCCCTTTCTTCCTCCCTTCCTGGCTATCCTCAAACTCAGTATGTAGCAGAGGCTGACCTTGAACTCCTGATCCTCTGGCTTCCATCCCAGGAACTGGGATTACAGGCTTGTATTGCTAAGCGCAGCTATAGCTTCGTTTTTCGGACTGGCTCCATTAACAGCGCCCTGCACTGTGAATTTTGGCATCAGTCTTCCTAAGCTCAGCTGACCATCTGGATTCAAGGGCGTCACTAACACAAATGGTTAAGAACTGTTGCTGGGACTGAGAGTCTCCCCCCTCAGGATCTGTTTTCAGTGGTACAAGGACCTACCCAGAGTAAAGACTACATATCCCAGGCTCCTTCACAAGTGCTCAAGCTCACATATCTTGTTTCTCACCGATGGGAAGTAAGAAGAAACAAGAACCTGATATGTGGACCAGCTCTTGGATCAAGGCCACCAAGGCAGCAACGGATTTAGATGAGAGCCGTAAGCAGCAGATACCCCCCACCCTCCCGCTCCCTCAGCCAGACTTAAGCCTTCCCTAGATGCCCAAATGGATGGATATAGGGTTTGACTGACAACTAGGCTAGGGTTACTGACTTTGTCCTTGGAGCCTTACATGTGTACCATAAAAAACGAACATAAGCCATACAAGTATTACCACTGAGCTACATCCCCAGCCCACGTGTTGGATGTTTCATTTTGAGGTGCAGAGTCACTGATTAGACCCAGGAACCTTGAACTTATGAACCTCTGCATCAGCCCCCCAGCAGCTGGATGACCCTTCTGTGTCAGCACACAGCAGCTGGATGACCCTCTGCATCAGCCCCCCAGCAGCTGGATGACCCTCTGCATCAGCCCCCCAGCAGCTGGATGACCCTCTGCATCAGCCCCCCAGCAGCTGGATGACCCTCTGCATCAGCCCCCCAGCAGCTGGATGACCCTCTGCATCAGCCCCCAGCAGATGGATGACCCTCTGCATCAGCCCCCAGCAGATGGATGACCCTCCTGCATCAGCCTCTCCAGCAGCTGGATGATGTACCTGGTTTGGTGACTGTCTACTTTGATGGTCATTCCTTTCTTTCTGTTTCCCATGTGACTCTGATACGGACTTTCGCTCCATCATGAATCCCGTAGTGTTATGGGATTAGTAATTCCCCCTTCTGTTTGACAGGCTGTCCTCACACCTCTGAGTTCCCGTGGTCTCGGTTTCTGTTTTGATTATACCACACAAACTTCTCCTTTCACGACTCTCCCAGAAGTCTTTGTGGGAGGCATGGTCTTTCTGCCTTCCGGGTGACTGGCCTGATGAACACTTTTGGGGGTCTTACTGTTCATCTGTTTCCATATATCCATTCCAGCCAGAGCTGTTCAGAGCACTTGAGCCATACCTGCCCACAAATACATCTCTGCACACAGCTTTCAATTTTTAAAGATGGGGTTTCTCAAAATTGAGAGATTTTACTTTAAGAAGTTCAAATGTAGAGATATCTGACTTTGAGCTGGTGTGGCTATCATTTCTAGCCCTGAATGGCAGCTGCACCCTCCAGTCTTAGCTGCTGCCCTACTATGTCCGTATCTATCCCGATCCTGGCAATATTCAGGCCTCCCAACCATCTAAAGCACTGGTCCACAGAGACCTCTAACGCATGCTTTCTGCAGGGCCCCCAAGCCGTCGATCAGGGTCTGCATCTCCACACCCATGATGACTTGCCCATGTAGAGGAGCTGGTTTTTACAGCTGAACCTGCTCTGGGGTTGATTCTGCGGTGGGAGGAGCATGTAGGGAGTAAACAGCTCCTCCCACTCCCACCGGGCATCTGAAAGTCTGCCTAGCCCTACAGGAGGTGCCTGGTCCTTCCTTGCTCCCACTCAAAACAGTGTAGCGTCACTACAAAGGGCTTGCCACATCTGAACCATATCATCTGGTTTCACAACTGCCCAGGCTGCTTGCCAAGGTGGGGAATTTTTGTTTTTAAAACTCAAGCGAGTTCAGTGAGTTGAGTCTTGAGGATTTGGCAAGGGCGAGGTGGCTGGGCCGGCTACAGCTTGACCTCAGGTGTCAGCCTAGCGAACGAACGGCCTTTTGAACTTGCCACAGTACCTCCGTCAAGAAAGCAACAAGGACATCCTGACACACATAACAGTGCAGTCAAAGGTCTCTCACCATGGCAACCTCTTTGTCATCTTAGTTACTCCCACAATGGACTGGTAAATCCCCCATATCTGTCCGTTCCTCTCTAATTCCAACCTCAATATTCTGGAACCTTCTCTCAGGCAGATGGTCTCAGTCAATAAAACAGTTTTAAAAACAGAAACCTTAAACACATGCAGGGATATCTTGTAACCTCCTTGTCAAAGAATTCACAATCTCCCTTGAGTCTCTATTTTTCAAAATTCTAGTTTCTTTAAAAAGGCTGTTTTCTGAACCTATTTCAGATACATCTACTACGTGCATATAGAAATGAGTTAAAACAAACAAACAAACAAACAAACCAACAAAAAAACCTCCAACAGGAAACCTCTTCTGTGCATGACCCAGACTTATCTTGGGAGCCAGTGCAGTGTGGAGGTCACACCCAGAGAAGCTCATCACGGGCACAAGAGGCCACCTGTCCCTTGAGTAGGCCCCGACAGCATCTCCCTGCCCTGGTCCTCACCTGTCCGGTATCCTGTGCTGTTGAGGTACACTGCAAAGGTGCGGCTCTCGTGCTGTGCCTGCCAGGAGGGTGAGGAACAGTTCTCGTTGTTGGTGTAGGTGTTGTGATTGTGGACGTACTTGCCGGTGAGGATGGAGGAGCGAGACGGACAGCACATGGGTGTGGTCACGAAGGCATTGATGAAGTGTGCCCCGCCCTGCTCCATGATGCGTCTTGTCTTGTTCATCACCTGCATGGAGCCTGCAAGCAGAGGGTACGTGTGAGTCATATGACCTGCTGGGGGGACCTCTTTAGGGGGCTTCTAACCCTGAGGCTGGAGCTGCAGGCAAGCTTAGGAAATCCATGGGCTTACATGGGCCAGACCCCTCACCCCTAACTCAACCAGGAAGGCCCTGGTCTCAGTGCCACTAGACAGTGGCGTTGGGTACAAACCTGCTTTTACCTTGAGTCTGATTCAAACCCTCTTTTGTACATAAACAGAGTGTCTTTTCTGCAGCGTGCTAATATACACAGACTTTTTTTTTTAAGCAGTCACAAATGCAGATAGGATTAGGCTTTGTTTTGTTTGGAAGTGTCCCAAGAATTATCCACTGAACTGAAGTCTAGTCTAGCCAAGCCATAGCCAGTCTCTGACACTTGCAGCCTCATCCATGGTGCTTCCTGTATGTATTTGGAGTCCATACCTCGCTACTTTCAAAGCTAACCTATCTGCTCAGGAGCTCCTGGACCCTTCATATCCTGGGCTCTCCCTCTCCTGGACCCCTCCAGCTTCTTAGGAAATCCATGGGCTTGCATGGGCCAGACCCTGCTCCCCCACCAACCCAACCAGGAAGGCTCTGGTCTCAGTCCCCCTAGACAGTTGTACTGGGTACAAACCCTGCTTTTAAGTACCTTGAGTCGAGATTCAAACCATGTTTTATATATAAACAGAACTCCTGAACATAACAGAGCTGTACATAAACAGACCCAGGAGCCTCCATCTCCTGGGCCTTCTAGTTCCTAGCGTCCTCTAGTTCCTGGACCCCCCAGCTCCTGGGCCATTCATTTCCTGGACCCTCCAGACCCTGGGCATCTAGTTCCTGGGTACCTCCAGATCCTGGACCCTCCATATCCTGGGCCCTGCATTTTTTGGACCATCCATACCCTGGGCCTCTGATCCCCCTAAACGAGTGTTACAGGCCCCTTAGCCACACCAAGCATCGAGGGTTCATCCCTGACTGTTCTTGTTGCTTAGTGAAGGTGAGCAGGAGACAAAGTATGTGTGGAGGCCTACTGTGTGTGGGCTGATGATACCTTGCTGGTAGCACATAGTAGGTGTGCAATGTCCAGGTGGAGAGCAGATGTCAAACTGCACACTGAGGGTGGAGGCTAAACAGTGAGATCTACTGGAACATTCCATGCATGCCTTTACTCTTTTCCTTCTATGGCTAGCCTCAGCTTCCCCTTTCCCTTGCAATTCTTTTGTGCAGGATCTTACTATGTAGCACAGGATGGCCTGGAACTCACAGAGAAGCACCTGCCTTTGCTTCCCAAGTGTTACCATATCCAGCCAAGTTTTGTTTATATTTATTTACTGTGTGTGTGTGTGTGTGCGCAAACTCCTACATGCCATGCACGTAGAGATCAAAAGGTAACTTGAGGGGGCTGGTTCTCTCTTTCACGGTAGGGTTTTAAGCTCTGACTTTTAGCTGAACACATCTGGGTGATCTGGGGTCTGCTGCACTCCATACCACAGCACAGTCTGCAGTGGGTGTCAGCCTCACTTCCTAGATCACATGTATTTAACAGGCCCTGGAAGTCTCTGCATTACAGCCTGCTAATTGCTCTGAGCTTTGGGACCACTGGCCTGTCCCTGGGGTGGAGAGTAGCACTCACAATTGATCTAATTACTAACACATGGGTCAACTGCTCTATATACATGACATGCAAAGTTATTTTTCAAAGTGTCCTTTCCTGAATCAGAAGCACAGCAGGGGCACTTGGTGACGGGTGGGGCCAAACAGTGTGGAAGGTGCCAGATGAGAGCTCAGACCCAGGCTTATCCATGGCAGAAGCAGGGTGGTGAATGTCACCTTCACCAAGGCCTAGTGATGGTGTCCTGGGGAAGCTGAGAGTCCCCATGTCTTTAAATGACTCTTGGGCCCCTTGGGGACAGACGTGTTCTCTTATCATGACATTGATAGGGTGCCATGGGGCTTCCCTTCAATCCCTAGAGGTGTCCTTTTGGGTGCCTCCAGAGAAATGTGATGTCCATGCTGTTCACACACAGGGACAGTTCGTGGAGTGGTAAGCGGCAGGTGGTCCTAACTGTCTTCCTCTACTTGAAGCAAGTGTCAGCTTCTCCTGGGGGTAGGAAGAGCTGGTTCACTATGATGTGGTTCTGCCTGGTGGTATTAGGGGTGGGGTTGTGAGTAGAATTGGGAAGGGACAAAAACCTAGAGTGTAGCAACACCATGATGCAAGCCAGAATCTTCCACCCTCGATGCCACCTGCCTGTCTACTGATACCTTGTGGGTCACATCAGAGTCAAGTTCTGGAAGCCCTTCTCTTCCCTTCAGTGACTCAGACAACATCTGGCTGTTCCTGGGGACAGCATTTGAAATGCTGTACCATCCAGTGAGCCAGCCCACTACTTTCTGCATCCATAGACCATCGGACCTTGCCAGCTTCTTTTGGGCAGGCAATAGTTCCTCTCCCCAAGACTAGGCTTATTATTTCCCACGTGGGTGACATGCACAGGGTGAAGCCAGCACCTTCCCACTTTAACCCCCCTCTTAGCATTATGCAGCCACAGGGTCTCCCCTTTGTTCTCAAACTCACTAAGAGCCCCGGTCCTGCTTTCCCCTCTGTATGAATATGGTTCCCAGCACCCATGCAGCTGATACACACACACACACACACACACACACACACACACAGACATGCACATGCACAATCGCACACACATGCACACATGATGCACATATGCACACACATACACACACCACAGACAGACATATGCACATACACAGGTATGTATGCACATGCACACACATACATACATACATACATACATACATACATACATGCACATATGCACACACATGTATGCACATGCACACACACATACATACATGCACATATGCATACACACATACACCACAGACGTATGCATGCACACATGTATGCATGCACACACACACACACCAGCGGCACCATCCTGGCTTGTGTTCTTCTTCCTGGCCCACTGTTCCATATGTCTTCCTTGGTTTGGGCTTATAGCCCCACGCTGCTGTCTCCCGCCCTTCCTTCCTCTGTCCATCCTACCTGCCTCCTGTCTGTAATTCCTGCTGCTCTGGGGCCCACCTCATAATTGTTCCCGCCTCCATTCTTTTTCTTACATGGATCCCTTGTGCTATGGATGGAACAGACCCTCCACGGCTCACAGACCTCCAGAGAGAACAGAACAGCTGTCTGCAGGTGCTTGGCCCCTGGGGACTCGAGCTGGCTTCACAAACCACCAGACCCCTCCTGGAACCTCAGGAAAGAACCCCAAAATCTGCATGGATGAAAAGCCAGCAGTCTTTGGGGCCGGCTCTTATGTTTTAAGGCTGAAAGCTCAGGGTTCAGCTCCATACCCTCTCCCTACCTGGTAGCTCCTACTGGGGGAGAGCTGGGCAGGCAGTCACAGGGGCATAGTTCTCAGGGCCAGAATGACAGCTGGTCTGTGTGGAAAAGCACAGCACATTGTGCCTCCCTTGCAGACAGTGACCTGCTTTATTGAAAGGGCCCCAGCGTCGGGCTATAAAAGCCACTTCTGTAATGTGGAAACATATGACCTAATGGCTCACAGGACTAATGGCCATTGGCCAGGAAGGCATAGCCACACACAGGGAAAGGGGCCAGCTTTCATGTTCTATGTGAGGTGGCCAGCCAACCCAAACTTAGGTCGTCCAACACAAATCTGGGGACATATAGACAAAAACAGGCTTGGTTTCTTCCTTGACCAAACCTTGCTGCAACACAGGGCCAGGGTGAGGTTAGCCTGACATATCCGTAACTACGCACCCTTCGTGTGAATTCCGCATAGGGGCACTTAGCGCGTATGTGTGCGTGTACGCATGTGCATGCACAGTGGGCACGTAGGCATTTGGAAGCCTGAGATGAAGGCTGGCGTCTCCTTCAATTGCTCCCCACCTTACCTTTTTAGATAAGGCCTCCTACTGAGCTCAAAGCTCACTGACTGGCCAAAATTGATGGCCACTGAGCGATGGAGAATCTGCTGTCTCTGTTCCCCTCCCCCATTTCCCTCATCCTGAACCAGGGTTACAGGTAGGCATAAGTGTGCCACACCCACATTTTTCACACTGGTGCTGGGGATCCGAGGTCACATCCTCAAGCTGTGTGGTCAGCACCTGACCAACAAACTATCTCCTTGGTTGTCTGGGTCTTTATCTGATGAAACCCTTCACTCTGATCCACGGAACTAAGATTATGGATACGACGCCCCCACTGCCCTTTTTTTTTTTTTTTAATGCATTGTACAATGAGTTTGCAGGCAGTAGAGCCAAGGTTTACTGGGTTGGACTGGAGATCAGTCAGTAGAATTGAAGAAGCATTTGAAAAGCCCTGTTCGACCTCTGGGCATCTGCCTGCAATCTCAGCATTGAGAGGTGGAGGCAGTAGGATCAGATGCCACCCTCAGCTATGAAGCAAGTGCGCGCGCACACACACACACACACACACACACACACACACACACACGATGAAAGTTGGTGTTTGTTGATCTATCCTTCGAGGTTGTCTGTCTCTGGCACCGCCATGCTGAGTTAGGTTGTGTTTATTTTTACAGTGTTTGATGATAGAACCCAGGCCTTTGAACATTCTAGACAAGAAATCTGCACGGAGCCCCAGCTTCATTTGCTCCTGTAAAGACCTGAGTCAGAGTACCAGCTACCTACGAGGACTTAGCAGCTACCGAAGACTGACTTCCCCCCCTTTATATGTGTGTGGACACGTGTACAGGTGGACCTACCTGAAGATGGAAGCCATAGGTTTATACTTAGGTGTCCTTCTCAGCTGCTTCCTAACTTGTCTTTTGAGACAGGCTCTCTCACGGAACCTGCGGCTTGCCAATGTGGGAAGACTGGCCGGTGAGTCTCAGCCTCTCCAGCACTTCCTGGCTTTTATGTGGGTGCTTGGGGATAGAACTCGGGTCTTCATGCTTGTGTGACAAGCACTTTTTAACAACTGAGCCATCTTCCCAGCCCAGGGACTTTCAGGATTGAAAATATGAGCTGACCTTTTGCCATTCCTGGTCCTGAAGCAGCTCTTGTCTGATCCCTTCCCCAGAGACTTGCTACCCTGGGTTGCGGTGGGGTGTATACCACCCCCATGCAATAAACTCCTGAGGCTCTTTGGACAGGTATCTAAGACGATGCCGACCTATGCTTGCTTGTTTTACATCGTGGGGAAACAGAGTCTTTGAGGGTGGGGCCTCCTTGGGAAAGTGGTGGGAGGTAGATTGTTATGGGGGACAAACACAACCGGAGTTAGTAACCTCAGAGTCTTGACGCTAATCTGCATGTGAGCACCCTAGCTCTTGCCTGGACCACTGCACTAGACGCTTAAGTCATCTGTGCTGTTCTTCCCTCAGCAGACAGAGAGCAACTTCTAACAAATTAAGCAATGTCGTCACAATCCTCCCAGCACTCTTCCTGAACACCTGCCTCCTCCAGAGCAAAAGGCAAAGTCCACTGTGCTGGTTTTGCGTCAACTTGGCACAAGTTAGAGTCAGAGAGGAAGGAGCCTCAGTTGAGGAAATGCCTCCATGAGATCCAGCTGTCAGGCATTTTCTCAATTAGGCCCAGCCCATTGTGCGTGGTGCCATCCCTGGGCTGGTGGTCCTGGATTCTACGAGAAAGCAGGCTGAGCAAACTATGAGGAGCAAGCCAGTAAGCAGCATCCCTCCATGGCCTCTGCATCAGCTCCTGCCTCCAGGTTCCTGCCCTGACTTCCTTTGGTGATGAACAGCAGTGTGGAAGTGTAAGCTGAATAAACCTTTTCCTCCCCAGCTTGCTTTTGGTCATGGTGTTTTGTCGTAGTGATAGAAACAGTAACTAAGACGTCTATCTTCCGCTGATAGAACCTCAAAGGACCTGGTAAGTCATTGTCCTGTTAATCCCACCTTTCCCTCTTAGGGTACTTGACCCTTCTAGCCACAGTGGAAACACACCAGGCACATCCCTGTCTCAGGACCTGCGTACCTGTGCCATAGTTCCGACCCTCAGAACATTCAGGTTTCTTCAGATACTATCTCCCACTATCACCTTCGAGGCTCCTGCTGGGTGGCCTTAAGGTCACTCTATCCTCTGATTTTCACCACTGACTCAGGAGGAAGGGTTATCTTTGCTCAGAGTTATTTCAAAGTTTCCAAGAGCTGTTTCAGGGGACTGAGCACACAGGCTGTCAGTGGGTGTGCCTCTGGCCTCATGGGAATGCCCATGGCCTTCCCTCTCTGCTTTTATCTTAGCCACAGATAAGCCAGCACAGAATGTTCCAGTGAGGGCCTTTGGGCAAGGACCCCCACCTCTCTGTGGAGACGGAGGTGTCTGTGTAATAACACAGGGGAAATCACAGTTGAAGGCCACAGTCAGACTGCCCTAGCACTTAGTCATGTCTTCTCAGTGTCTGAAGAACGTGGCTCCCCGCCCATATTTGGAAAAAACAGGATGTCATAGAGGCTTCTGGAGCATGTGACTTTTGGACACTGTGGGCTCTTGTCTCTGTAAAAAATCCCAAGCACTGTGGCTGGGCGGCCATGTTGGAATGAAGGTGACTACATTAATACCCTCAACTGAACTGCTTCCTTCTGATCAGTGAATGCATCATGGTTCCAGGGGCCGCTGTGGTGGTTCAGTGGGTCAAGTGCCAGCCACACCAGCATGAGGATCTGAGCTCCATTCCCAGTACCACATAAAAAAGCCAGAGGTGGTGATATGTGCCTGTAATCTCAGTGACTGTGTGTGTGTGCACAAATGTGTGTGGGGGGTAGTAGGGTGGTGCTGGTAGTGGTTGAGGTGGTGGTTTTAGGGGGTGTTAGTGATGGAGGTAGGAGGATCAGGTGTTCAGTCATCCTTAATTGCATGGCAAATTCAAGAGACCCTGTTTCAAAAACCAAACTGACCAACCAACCAACCAAAGCAGAGGTAAGAATACGCTGCAGTGGTGGAGTACTGAGCCCAGCATGTCCAATAGGCAGATGCGGAAAGGACCATTCCGCTGCAGTCAAAGACCGAAGAGTGCAGTTGGGGACAATAGGCCATAAGCTCAGGCCAAGGGCAAGAAGCAGCTGTGCCTTGCTCCATCCTGAGGTCACAATATTGCTTGCAATGGTTACGTGGCAGCCCTCACCTAGCTTTGAGTGTCCCTGGAATGTCTACATGGAAAAGGGAACTTCCTATAGAAACACCTGTTTAACAGTCACTTTGGGAGATGAGATGTCCCAGAATAGCTCTGTCCCTGGCAGGGGGGCGGGGGAAAGGGAGGCCCGGGGGGTTGGGGGGACTGGAGAGGGGCAAACAGCAGCAGCCAGAAGCAACATCTGGGCAGAGGCAGGAGCTGAGGTTCACAGTGCACGAGATGCTGTCAGCTCCAGGCTCTCAGGGGCCAGATGAATAGCGCAGGATCCCAGGGCCAGCATCGCAGATATGGTTTCCTGGTTGATGGTGTCAAGGGGAACCCTTTTGACTCTGGGGAACTCCAAAATCAAGCTGGTGCTACAAACCCCCAAATCAATCAGGCAGATGCCCAGGAGGCCACACTGAACTCAGCTGAATGCTGGGATGAAATTTCACAGTTATGCTGTCAATCTCTCCTTTGTTATCTGCTGGCTCTGCTGTGGAGGCTTCTGGGAGAAAACCCCAGTGGTGTCCCTCAGTGTGGCAGGGTGTAAATGTGGGAACTCTGAACGATTGGTCCCTACTCTCAGAGGGCCTGCTCAGACAGGAACATTCACGCACAGCAATCTTGCCATACTGGGTAAGTATTTAAGGACATAGTGCTTGCTGGTGCTGCCCCAGGTTTTGGGGGGTGTCACAGAGCCAGTTACCCAGTCACTAAAAGTGACACCTGCAAAGCAAAGCCTGCATCCTGTCTGCAGCTGGCTGGTTTTATGTTAACCACCATAAGCTGGAGTCATTTGGAAAGACGGTACATCAATAGGAAAAATGCCCTTGCCAGATTGGCCTGGTGAGGCATTTTATGGCAAGCCTGGGGGGGGGCATTTTATTGATTGATGAATAATGTGGGAGGGCCCAGCCCACTGTGGATAGTACCATCCCTAGGTTGTGGTCCTGATTCCTATATGGCTACAGGCTGAGCAAGCCATGGGAACAAGCCTGTAAGCACAGTTCCTCCATGCTTCAGTTCCTGCCCCAGCTTCCAGGGATGATGGACTACAAAGCTATAAGAGGGAATAAATGTTTCCCTCTCCAGGTTGATTTCGGTCACAGTATTTTATTGGCTTGGTGACAGAAAGCCAAGCTGAGACTCTGCTGTTCCTCCTCTAGTTCTGTCTCTGCACGAGGCACCGTGACGGGCTCTCTACCACCTGCCTGCTGTAACTCTCTCACCTAGCACAATGCACTGCCTACCCAGAAGCAGAACTGGGGTCTTCTGCTGCTCTCTCTCAGCTGCCTACTCAGCAGCACCAGCACCCCATCTGACCAGCCCGCCCCATCCAGATGGTCTCCCTACTTCACACTCATCCTTAAGCCAGCCCCTCCCTACCCACAGTTAGGACCTTTGCAACAGGGTTCCTGGTACCTGACCTGCTCAGGGCATGTCCACGGTCTTCCATCAGCCTCATACCAAGATCCTGACCTTCATGCATGGTTCACCTGGGTCCCTACATGTCTCTATTGTCTACCCTTATTCCCCAGCCTGGGCAGCAGTCTCCAAGGTCCTGGTGAGACTCTGCCTACCACAGGGCTCTGCACCTGTTCCCGCCGGGATCCTTGTCTTTGTCCCATTGTGTCTCAGACTCCAGCTGCCCACCACCACTTTCTTTCTCCTCCATGGGTCCAGCTTCTGTCTCACAGTGATCTAGCCCACAAATGACTCTCTTGTGACTAGTATGTCGCCAGCAATCACATTTGACCTCAGCACCCTTGTCTTCCGAGAGTGACCAGCACCAACAAACTCCTGCGCCCACTGGTTTGGGCTCACAGGAGGTCCTGGCAGGAGATCAGAGAAGAAAATTAAGGCTTGGATCTGAATTCCCCCTCCTTCCTTTCTGTGTGTGGGCAGAGGGTATGACAGTGTCGGGTGGCTCCACATCTGGGTTCCAGTAACTAACCTGAGGGCACAGCATCCTCCCTGGAGCTTTCTTCATGCCTGTTCACACCCTAGCAAAGACGCTAAGCCCTCTGTGACTGGGCCAAACCTAAGATCACATGACCACGTAAGAACTTGACTGCTGGGGTGTGGTCCTCAAAGGCTGGTCTTAATTTACTGTTTTGTCTTTTTTGCCCTTTGCCCTTTGCTTTCCTTTGCCAAGCACGTGGCTGTAACAGCTGGAGCTCCGGCAGCTGTTCTTAAACACCAGTGACCTTGAGGACAGATGTTACCCAGAAAGGAAGATAGAGCAGAAAGCTAGAGATACATGGGACGTTCTTGATGCTCCTACACCAATTCTGGACCACTGGCCCCCCAGACATTTTTATGTGATGAAGAAGCAATGCTAGGTTTCATTTTCTTTCCAAAGCGGCCAAGCCTAATTCTGACACACTTTCTAGAATTCAAGTGAACCTGCCTCTCAACAGCTATGTTGACAATAAAACTAGAAAACCCTCACAGGAATGCACTTGGCAGTTTGATCCCAGGATGGGCCATTCCTGAGATAACCTGCATCCACATGCCTTCCTTTCGCTGGTGAGTAGCAGCTGGAATGTTCAGAATGAATGTTGGTGGTGGACAAAGTTGCCCTGAACTGCTGCCTGGAATCTGGGTGCGTCTCCTGGGCTGCCTGCCATCTGGCCCCTGTGAGAGCCAAGGATTTCCAATCCATCCCTTGGTTATTGGTCAGCAGCACAGAGTGCAGTTTCTTCATCTCCCAGATGGAACATGGGAAATGGAGCTGCCAGGCTCTTCTTTCCCAGGTCTGCTTTGCACACGATGTGGATGTCACAGCTGGGGACCTGAAGTTCTCAGTGTCTCACCCAGTAAGGTGCAACAAGCCTAGAAGCTATACCCCATCCCACCTTCTCCACTACATGCCTGAACCTCAGAATCAAGTGAACTTCAGCTTCAGCCTCCACCGTGGCTGGCTATGGAGTGGCTCCTGGCTTGGTGCTTTTCATGGGCACTAAGCAACCCCATCAACTTATCCCCACAGCTTTGCAGTCCCTGGAGATGTTCTCCACGGGTCTCACTTGTGACCCATCAGCACATCTCTTCAGCCTTTGCCTCTAAGCCTGGACTACTGCAATAAAGTGCTCACTGGGCTCCTCTTGTGCCCGGACAGCAGTGGACTCCACACCCGCCTCATTGTACAGTGAGCCTCTTCTCTGCATAGAAGTCAGACTCCGATCTATGTAATCCCCGACATCCATCCTTCCCAGAAAGTCCAAGTCCTCTCCCTGCTTCAGCCTCACGCCCTTGCATGATAGACATCACCACCAGCACCCCACAGATTTCCCCCTTTTTGTGCTCACAATGCCTCTGCGTCAGGCCCTTTGCATCAACTGCTGTGTGAGTGTTCTTCCTAGACTTCCTGTTGATGAGTTCCCTGGTCCTTCTTGATCCTGTGTCCCCTTTATCAGTAAGATCATGGATAAAGTTTTGGCCCCTGCCTCCCTCTTTGCCTGACTTCTTTCTGATCCTTTCTCGCCACCGTTCCTGTCATATGCAGTGTGGTTCTTTTTCTTCTTGTTGTTTTGGTTTGGGTTTGGATTGTTTGAGACAGGGTTTCTCTATGTAGCCCAGGCTATCCTCAACTCAGAGATCTTCCTGCCTCTGTCTCGCAAGTGCTGGGGTTACAGGTGTGCACCACCACTGCTCGGCTTTTATGTGGTGTTTTGTCTTGGCTATTGACACACTGTGCTAGACGGGCAGCTACAGTATCAGTCCAGACTCTGTTTACTTTGTTGCTCTTTGCGCATGAGTCAAGCGTCTGTCTACCTTGTTACTTTGTTGCTAGTTAACCTTCTCTAATACCAGGTGCTCAGTGAATTAGGATGAAGGAGCAAGTGTGATACCCGCCGCTCATCCTGCAGCAGACATGTGTTGGGGAATGCTGAGTGTCTCCTTGCTTGAGTCCTTCAGAGCCAATGTCTAGTTTCCCTTGATGGAAACCTGCCCAGTCCCCTCAATCCCAGTCCAGAGGTTTCTGGGTTGTCTAATGGTCCTGTTGGCTGCGCTGGCCTTCATACAGAAGTGCTTAGTGAGCTAGTCTGAAGGCAGAGCCAGCTTGGAGGAAGATGGGGATGAGGTCACACAGAGACTGGTGACATCTGGAGGAAGCACCCCTGGATCTAAATGCACCTGAAACTCCAAGCACGCTTAAACTTCTTATTTCCATCCCCAGTAAATTGCTGGCTCCAGTTCATCCAACACTGGTTGGCCTGAGTTATAGGAAGTCACATATAGCCAGGAGTGGCAAGACCAATGGGCTGGGGCTGTGCCTGTCTGATTTTGTTTTCTTTTTGAGACAGTCTCATTATGTAGCCCAGGTTGGGCTGGAACTTGTGATTCTCCTGCCTTTACCTCCTGAGTGGTGGGATGACAGGCATATACGACGGTGCCTGGCTTCATTCATGAGCTGTGATATCTGACGAGACACCTATCCCCACAGCACCTTAATGGCCCATCTGACAGTCCCACATAGCTGACCTTTGACACTTATGATGGAACAGTCCTACCTAACAGCTCTGCTTCAGGCTATGTGTGACTCTCCCTGGGCTCTCTCAGAGGCCAGCTGAGCTCTGGAGATGTTCTGAAGTTGGCCTGCATTCAATTAACTTGGCCAGTGCTGGCAGAACCCAGCATTTCCTTGGCCTCCCTGGGCACAGTACAGCATTGTGACAGGACTGTGGTGTCACATATAAGTTCATTGTTTTGCTGATGTTCCTGTGTATCTTGAGAGACTTCCTCTCTCTCTTCGAGTGGACAGACAACCCAGGTGCTCACTCCCTAATGCTCTGGGAACCCAGTAGCTAACATTCCCAAATGACAACCGGATAACTGCAGGCATACCAGAAAGGCAAGGTGACCACAAACAGCAACCATGAGATAGATTGAGCCCTTCTTCTCACTGCGTCTTGATGAGTGTGGACAGCTGTCCCCACCTGGGACTGGAAGGAAGCCCAAGATTAGCTCTGTTGAGAGACCTCCAGCCAGAGGCCCTCTGGAGCCGCCTCACAGACAAGCAGAAAATAGCAGCCGATGAATTTTTCAGGACCACCCTCGGCTTGCCAGTGGTGGCCAACTGTGAGATAATGTGCCAGGCTTTTTGGGCACATGCATTATTGATCTGGGTCTGTCTGGTTTGTAAAAAGCCCGTCAGCCCCCCAACTATCTACTTCCCAACCCAACCCTCCTCACAGAGGCTTAGTTTTGTTTGCTTAGGACAACAGCACTTGAGGAGGGAATGGTTGGTGGGCACCAATCTCAGTCACCCAGGGCTGTGGGCAGGAGCTGTTATAACAGAGAATACGTAAGTTCCTGTCCTGACTGACTGGCTCCCTGAAACTTACACTTCAGAACGCTCCCTCTCGGAGAGCAAAGACGCAGATCTGCAGATTCTGCCAGCGACAGTTCTTGTGACAGTTTGGCATCAACATGGGCACTCTCTAGATAGCCTATCATCCATCCCAGAAATGGGCTGAGCACAGAGTGATGAAGGTTCTAGGTTCAAATCCTGCTCCAACACATTTTAGCTGTGCAACCCGGACATGTGGTTTAGCATCTCTGTGCCCCACTTTCTCCAGTGGTAAGATGGAGATGTATCTACTCACAGCCATGGTTCATTCTCTCTCTCCCTCCTTTATGTCATCCATGGATTCCTGACTTGCTTGCTTATACTGGTTTGATAAGAATCAGATTCAAGGTGATACGATTCTGGCAAAGCAAGGGCATTGTCCTGAAAGTTAGCATTTAGTCGCTGCTGGGTCAGGTCCTGAATCTGTGCATCCAAGTAAACACAGCTTGGTCTCCGACCTCCCTGCTCTGAGCCTTCATCCTTACCAGTCTTGCTCCTCTGCTCCTGCTCTTGTCCCCAGTGTCATCAGCATAGCAGTGAGGTCCTTTGCGAGCTCAAGTGAGGCCATGCCTTTTTCACTAAGAATGACACTCAAGGTGTGGGTGGTGGCTCATGCCTGTCCTCCTACCACTCAAGCGGTTGAGGCAGGAGGATCTTGAGTTCAAGGCCAACCTGGGTTCCATAGCAAGACTTCGTCTCAAAATAAAACCACCACCAACAAAAAATCCCAACCCAACATCCCTCTGTTCCCTCACTGGGGTCACATGGCTCATGGGCCTGGTCCCAGTGGCTCCACCTTGGTTTACATCAATGTTGTATCCCTTTGTCAGCATGGTATCCTCCACCCTCACCCCCACCCCGCCAGCGGCTCCCAGTACCTGGCAGAACAAACGCCTATTGTTCTCATTAAACCTGTGCTGCCTGACTGCAGGGCCATGTGGGATGCCTTGGGTGCCCTGGTACCAGAGCTAATAGCTCCAGGGACCACAGGAAGGGAGCCCAGGGGCCCAGAGGTCAGGTCCTGCTGCAGGCAAATCACCCCTGTTCCTTGGCTTTATAATGCAGAGTCCCCACAGCTAGCCCTCACCCTCCCAATTAGCAATAGACAAGCACCCTGCGTGTCAAGCTGTCCATAAAGCTCTGAGCCCTGACTGCTTCTGGGCCATTGTTTCTGTACTGAGAACTCCCAGAGAAGAAGCCATGCGTGGGGTCATCAGTACCCATTGTGTCAAAGCTGGCTGGGGTTTAAACGAGTGGCCTTTTTGGGTAGTTAAAACATAGACCTGAGTTGCAAAATCTGCCCTGTAAGTCTCTCCACCAACTATATTCCGTTGTCCTCAGAGAGCAGACAGAGGAAAGGACCCACCCCTCACTTGGTCAACAACCTCCACCTTGTCAACAACATCCACCTGTCAGCAACAGCAACCACAACAGCATCCTCTGCCGGTCTCTGTTTTACCTCCCTTCCCACCTCCCTTCCCAGGCTCCAGCCATATCTACTTCCTTGCTCCTGCCACAGGGCCTTCGCACATTCTCTTCTCCCCTACCTGGGACACCCGCTTCCAGATTTTCACAGTGCACAGTTGGAGAGATGATTAGGAGGGGCATCTAACTCGAAGAAGGAAGTCACATTACTGTGCACACGCAGTATGAGGGTCCCAAGCTACATGTGGCCATGAAGACCTGGGCCTCAGTTTTGGAGTCTCCTACTGGTGCTTCTTGTAGCAGAGAGAGCAGAATCCGTGACACTGCTCAAATGGGAAGGGACAAGGGATGGCTTAGCTGCCAGCCAAGGCCATAGCCCAGTGGCCTGGGAGAGCACGTGGTTGACAAGAGTGATCTGAGCACACTCTCTCTGTTCTTTATGTTGTAGACACTAGGGAATCACTCTGCACTGGGAAGTTGGGGATCCCTACTCTTGAGGGTCACTACGAATCCACATTCTCAAGGCCCCCAAGTGCGAGCTGGCTTGCACCTTCTTAGGTGCAAACTCTGCACAACTGCCTGGCACCTGGAGTTTCTATGGGGGTGTGGGGGGACATGATACCTCTAGAGCCCCAGGTGTCCCTGGCTAGCCCAGCTACTTACCCAGCTCCACGTCCTGGTCATCCGTGAGCACCAAGATGATGTTGGGCCGGATGTTCCTGCGGTCCCTCTGGAAGCGGCCCTTCAGGCGGGGATGGGAGAGGAAGGCCGAGCTGCCAGCCAGAAGGGAGAGGAGAGCGGTGGACAGCAGCCATAGTGGCAGGCCAGGGGGTGCCATTGGTGTGGCTTGCTAGTCTGTTGCTTCTTCTTGAATGCAGAGGTTGAGGTGGTGTCTTGAGGATGGGATTCCTTCCCCTCTTCCCTCAGGATCTGAAGGATGAGAGAGATAGGTGAGAGTTAGTACTGACATCACAGTTGTTTCCGCTGAGCTTGCATGCTGCCTCACACAAGGAAGGGCCAGTGTGGGCAAGGACAGCCTTTCCCACTGTCTAGAATGGCATGAACACAATGTAGGCTAAGCTAGAGAAGTTGTTTCAGGGGCAGATTGGCAGCAGAATCGTCCACAGGGACTCCCCTGGAGGAGAGACTGCCCTGAAGCATAGTAAAAAACAACAACAACAACAAAAACCCTAACAGACAAGAGCTCTGAGTACCTACCTACTCTGACACAGAGGGGACAAGCCACCAGCACCTCTGCCTAGCCCTTTCTTCCAGTTCCAGGAACACACGGCTTGGGTTACTGGGATGCTTTGGGTTATATGGTCATAGGTTCTTGGCTCAGACCCGCCCCTTGGGGGTTGTTGTCCTCACAAACAAGCAAAAGAACCCCAGTTTCCCCATTGACAAAGCTAACTGCTCAACTTAACAGGGCCATGGATGCAAGGCCCTCATCCCTGATCCCACAGCTGGGCAGGATGGTTCCTATCAGATTGACCTTTCGGAGTAAATATAAGGACTGCAGAGAGACCATACCAAGCTAGCCTGGGTTATCCTTGACCTCAGGTGGACTATATCTCCAGCAAAGGTAGGTGAGGGGAGTGGAGACGGTGGTCCCAAAGGGGGGAATTAGCCCCTTTTTGCCCTGGGGGGTGCAGAGAAGGGAGGACTATATGCCATGGAGACAGGACACACCACCATGACTGTGACCTGGAAGGAGTCTGTCTGTTCTGTTGACTATGGAGATATGGAAAGGGGAAGCCAGCCACCACTCCAGAGCCTTACCCAGGCCCCCAGCAGTGCCCTTGGCCCCACGGGGTTGTGGGGTCTTCTGTTGTCTCCATGTCACTCGTCCTAGGGCTATAAAGTGCCAGGGGTGTTTCTCTCCCCAGGTGAAGGGAACCTTCCTACAACACAAGCAGATCCCCTGACTCAGCAGGGCCCTGACTATGGTGACAGCAACTCAGATCATGGGGCCCAACGTGGGGGAAGGGACACCTGTTTAATTTCCTCAATCACCACCCTACCTTGGAACAATCTTATTTGCTGCACCCATCCACACACATTCCCGACCAAGACCCTACACGCAGGAGGGACAGTTCCATGAGGGGCAGAGATGGGGCTTGTGTTGGTCACAGCTCGGTCACCCGCTCCTTGGGCAGTGCTTGATGCAAATGACTAGGTAGCTAGAAGAGTGGAGATTGGGAGAAACTGAATTCTGCAGAGGGAGGGATGCTAGCTTCCAGAGGGCCATGCCACACCTGGGGTCTACACAACTCAGAGACCTAGGGCACCCACATGCTTCTCCAGACACTTCCGAGGGCCCCCAAGGAGGAGCCAGCCAAGCTGGTTCTCTGGATGGCGCCATCATTAGAGAGGCCCCAGGGGATGGTCTGGGGGTGGTGGTGGTGCTGCTCACCCTTCTGATCTCTCCACACGGAGCAGAGCCTGTTTCTATCTCTGGAAGCCATCTGAGAGCTTGGCTCCGCCCCCACCCGCACAGTAGCTCCCCATCTGTAGCCACAGTTCTGCTGGGGCCACATGGGTTGTTTCCTCCTCATGTCTTGCTCCAGGGTAGCTATGGGCTCTGCTTGCTGAGAGTCCCAGCGTCTGCATCTCTTCTTGTTGCTGGTGGAGCCTTCCTGACCTGTGCCTGTGGTCACCCCTTCCACTGTGCTGTGTGCACCCAGTTCCAACCCAGGTGCTGCTATGGATTGACAGACAGAGCTTCTTTGAGCATTTGCCTTTCCCCTCCCCCAACTCTACCCCAGGAGAGGTTGTGTTGTGGGAGTGAAGACTGTGAGGAACTCCCAGTGCCTGCCCCAATGCCTCCACAGAGAGCTGGGGAGAGTCATGGCACCAGGCCACCGAGGACACAGCAAGAAGGGAATCTTGACCTGCTCACTGAGGGTGGCATCCAAAAGGGTAGACCCTGGCTGCCTTGGTCCTCTGTCATGTTAAAACCCTCATCTACCATCACAGAGAGCCAATGCAATGGCCTCTCTGATCCACCCTGCATGGCAGTTAAAAGCACAGACTTCCCAGTTCCTTGTCTGGTCACTTAAAACTGCCGTGCCTCAGTTTCCCCAGCAGACAGCTGGGCATGAGAGATCAAACACATCACCCAGAGGTAGAAGCAGAGCTTTCCCACACTGTGGTGTGAATGGTCTCTGGGCAGGGACCATCCTCCTGCAGGGTATCTACAGCCCCTTCTGTGATCCCTCCCGCTCCACAGGTTCTCCTCTTCCACCTATGACAGCCAAGACGACAGGAAGACAGACTCATAGACCCCACAGGCACCCAGAGAGAACAGCAGAGAGCATCCAAACCTTGCCCTCCTGACTTCGAGGTGTCTCTCCTCACCCTAAAACTCTGTCCCCCCCATCTTCTTCAATCCAATGCTACAGTTCCCATTCCCACCACCAACTAACCCTTCCTTGATAAATCCATTCTTCTGTTGTTTGGGGGATAAGCTCTCAGCTTGTCCTTAAATTTGTCCTTGTCCATGGCCTTGAACTTGCCATGTAGCCGGGAATGATCTCACCTCCTGAAGCCCCTGACTCCACTTCTGGGTGCTGGGACTAAAGATGCATCACTGTGGTTTATGCTAAACTGGGGATCAAACTCAGGGTATGCACATGCTAGGCAAACTCACAACTGGGCTCCACTCTAATCTATGACATCTTCAGCCTCATTTTAAAAGACAGGTGAGGGGGCATTGTCATCACGGCACTTGGGAAGCTAAGGCAGGAGGATCACATGCTTGAAGCCTGTCTGAGTCACAGCGTCTACCACCACAATAAACAAACAAACAGCTGGGCGGTGGTGGCGCATGCCTTTAATCCCAGCACTTGGGAGGCAGAGGCAGGTGGATTTCTGAGTTCCAGGCTAGCCTGGTCTACAGAGTGAGTTCCAGGACAGCCAGGGCTACACAGAGAAACTCTGTCTCGAAAAAGAAAAAACAAACAAACAAACAAACACACACACACTCTAAAATGGGAACCTCTTTCCCCAAGTGTGAGTGGGACAGAGCCATCCCTTCCCTGTAGAGTGGCTTGCATGGAGCTAAAGAAAGTTGATGCTCTCCCTGTGCACTGCAGGAGGGCACTTTCAAACACTATTCTCCGGAGCGGGTGCCAGAAGAAGCCAACGCACACTGCCACCCAGTCTGGAGGGAACAGGAGGCTCACATGAACAGAGAGATCCCTCATCATGGTGCTGGTCCCTGAACTACTTCAAATCAGGATCATCCTCCAAAAGGACACTGATCAATGTCCCAGAAGTATCCCTTCGTGCTTCTGCAGGAAGTGAGACAGTCCCGAGGGAATTCCCACAGGTTGCCCCACAGGGCCTCCAGTGGCAGCTTTCTAACCCAGACTCCTGTGAGCAAAGACTCCTGAGATCCTAGCTTGTAATGCCCGGGTGGCCCTCCCTCTGAGCACTTCACAGCTATCCGCCCATCTAAAGTGCAGAACTGCCCAGTGACGTCATGCCCACTCTACAGATGACGAGAGGAAGACACGGACCACTAAAATCACTTTCCCAGGACTGTAGGCTCTGGGCAGGCAAGGTTTAAAGCCAGACTGGATTTGGCTGGCATGATGGAACCTCGCAAGCAGGTCTGTAAGCTGGTTCTTAAGAGACTTCCGTTCCAGCCTCAGTCTTTTCTGCCCCAAAGGCAGCAGCAGGTGTGCAGGTGCCCTCCCAGAGCCTCTTTAGCTATCAGAGTGGTGGGGGTGGGGGTGGGGCGGAGATGTCGTCTACTGGGCTCCAGTCCCAGCTCTGGCTCTGCATGCTGGTCTCAAGGAGCCCTTCCTGCTCCGGATAGAGACTGAGTTCCGCAACGCAGAGCTGTAGTATGAGGGGCTAATTATCTGTCAGCCAGAGCTATCCGTGGGTCGATTTTTGATGAGTCCTCCCAGCCCCCACCACCATGACTTCCTCTGGCCCTGTGCCAGCTTCTCTCTGGACACAGAAGAAATCAATTAACAACGACAGGAGACATTCTGCTTTCCCCTTCTTGGTAAGAAGATTCAAAATCGTTGCACAGAATGCCTCTGGACCTTGTTCTGTCTCAGAGTGTTCTGTCCACCACTGTGCGCACCGCCTCTCCCATCAGCTCATTTCAAAGCCTGTCCAGTCCTTTCTCTTCTCACTGGACTTGGCAAAGGCTCCCCCCAGTCTCACAAAATATCTCTAGAGACACCTAAAGTCCCAAGAGTGCGAAGACATCACAATACTATCTATATGCCACTCTACGTGGGAGCAGGTCTTGGTGTGGTTGGAGATCCCTGGTCCATGGAGCACAGCTATGGGGAGTCCTCAAAATGTCACTCAGGATACCTAAATGGGCTGTTTTCTTCTGGGGCTCTTCAAGTCCCACAAGGAGGGTAGAGAATACAGGAATGACCGACCATGCAGCTGACAGGGTCGGAGCAGAGGAGGGACTAGTCTGGGTTACACAGAGATACTCACGAGCTGGGAGCAGAGCCCTGCCACAGACTGGGACTAGCTAGATATGAAGTAAAGTTTGGTGGCAGGAGAGACCCCCTCCCGCCCCCCCCCCCAGGATGGGTGACACAACCCCTAGCGGGTTCTGCTCTTCTCACTAAGCAGCCAGAATTCCACTAAAGAAAATCCAGGGCCTATTCTTACTGAAAAGCCTCCCAGGCTCTATTCCACCCAGGGTAAAACCCCAAAGTCCCTAAAGGGCACAAAGACAAGATCCTTCATAAACTGACCTTGGACTCAGCCCTTCTTTGCATCCTCTCTGCCCCCAACATTTGGTTCCAGCCACATGGCCTCTGCACATGCCTGGCATGACTCCACCCCAGGACCTTTGCACTAGCCGCTTATGCAGACATGCGGATATCTTCCCAGCCCCTTCCTCCCAGTCTTTGCTCACATCCCAGCTTTGCATAATGAGATTGAAGCACTGGCTATCTCAGCCACTGGCTACTCTACCTGCCAATCTCCCTGCCAGAATGTTGCCTCCCTGAAGGCACAGATCTGTCAGTGAGTTTCATCCATTTCCGTGTCCCCAACACCAGTGGGTGTTCAGGTTTGTTCCTGATTTAGCATAGAATATTCTCCCACCTGTTTCCACTGTGCCCAGAGGCCACTGTGGCTCAGTGTGGCTGCTGCAGCAAGGTCCACTGACACAGGTAGAGCCAAGGAGCATCTCCTGTCTTGGGCTCCAGTGACTGGCCCAGAGGTGGGCATGTGACATGGGTCTGACCAATGAGAGAGTGGGAGCCTGGGAACCTGCAGAAGCCCCGCTGTGGGTGCTGTCTGTGTGACTGTTCATGTGTGTCTGTGTGTGCGCACATATGTGCATGTATGTATGTATGCATGTATGTGTATATGCATGTATATGTGTGCGTGTGTGTTACACATGGATTGAATGGAGCCCAGAGGGCATTTGGGTAATAATGGGTGGGACCAAGGTTTACTTACCCCGTAGTCAATCAAAGACTAGTCAGGACTGTCCTTCAGAAGGGAACATACTCCCAACATAGTAACCCTCTGAAAGAATGTCAAGGGGTAACTAAAGTCTCCTGGTGCTTACCAGGGGCTCTGCATAGTCCTCAACACCCATCCCGTATTAACTCAGCAACACATACAACAGCACCAAGAGGTGCAGATGAGGTGCAGAAGGGGTTCAAGGTCCGCCGAGAATAACAAGACTTGCAACCATATCCACTCCCTGTCCAAGAGGTTCCTATGAACAAGTCACATTGGAGGGTCAGTGCTGTCTGCCTCTGGGTGAGCTTGTCAAGGGGACACAGGAGGGGGTGGGCAGGGAGAGAAGGGAGGAATGCTCTGGAGGCAGGTCTCTGGGAAGTAAGCTCACGGCTCTATCGAGAGCCACAGCTCTGTTTATGGGTGCCTTCTGCTCACGAGAGGCAAGCGACGGTGCACCCAGACGTCCTGACCCCAGGTCCTTCTCTTGAACCCCCATTCAGAAGCCCAGAACAATAGCCAGGACTGAGGTTTAGTGAATAGGAAGAATTCAGAGAAACTGCTGGTGGGGATAATCAGGGAAGGCTGCCTGGAGGAGGGTGGGAAATATCAAGTTTGAGATGCTCAACAGGTAGGTAGAAAGGCCAGAAAAGCTTTGGAGCTCTGGGAGACCGTGAAGACATGGTAGAGGGTGTGGCCTTAGGCTGAGGGAAAGAACGCAGCGTGGGAGGGGAACATGTGGCCAGGCAGATGTCTTGCTGGGGCACATGTCAGGTCCACCCTACTGACATCTCCTGCCTCCTAGGTACAGGTTCCCTCTAGTGCTCTTTGGCCTCCGAGGGCACTTCTGGGGCCTATGGGACAGTTTCTCATGTCCTCTTCTTAGGTTCAGGACTTTGGCACCTTGGTGCCTTCTTCTGGGATTCCAGCTAGAAACAAGAGAACCAAGCTAGCCATGAAATGGGACAGGGATAAAAAGACCCTTGTGAAGGGTTCAGGGGTGGAAGGGTATAGGCCCAATCTCAAGACAAGGCTCAGCATCTGGGCAGGTAACTCAGGCACGAAGAAAATAGTGCAAAGTGGGCCCAAAGCTCCAGCAGGATGATAGCCATCTGCAAAACTATCGAGGCCCCAGAATGTTCTGGAAGGCCTGTGTGCCAGGCACAGTTCTCAGTACTGTGAACAAACAGAGGGAGGCAAAGTCCCCGCCCTTGTGGTACTGACATTCTAATGAGCGGACACACCAGAAGCCAGTGGCATCTCCAGGAGCGGGCAGCAGACAGAATTCGAGATGGCATCAAGACCCCAGCTCCCGGCTCCAGCTCAGAGAGAAGCTTGAAACAACACGTGCAAAGTCCTGGGAAGCGGCGTGTCCAGACCGTCAACAACAACCTGTGGAACCCTCAGCAGTCACGCACCTGCACATCTGTGCCCAGTGAAAGCTGCACCCAAATCCCTGCTCCCATGGAGCAGGCAGAGGTGGGGTTGGTGAGCAGGGCAGTCCACAATGGTGGGTGGGTGGGACAAGGTGGCAGGGAGCATCCTGAGTGGGGTGGAGTGGGGTGAATTGTGATCTGAAAGTGGCTGCCCAGGTTTGAACCAGCTCTGCTACCTACTGGATGTTGGTGGCGTAGGGCCTCAGTATCTCCATCTGTAAAGTGGGAGAAATAACTACATCCACTGCTTATTGCTGAGAGGGTGGAATGGCTAACGATCCTTAGAAGTAGAATAGTGTATACAGCAAATGCCTACTCGGTGTTGTCAAGTCTCGTCTGCTGGCTCTGGGCTATCCAGCAACAGCACCTAGTTTTCATTTTGCACACTTTTTTCTTCCTGCCTTTGGTCCAGAGGTCTAAGGTTAGACCATGAGATCAAGTCTTTCAATCTCCCTGCATCAGTGACTCACTAATCAGTATGTAGGTGCATTGGCCTGGCTGGTCAGGAAAAGGAGCCCAATCGACAAGAACAAAGGGTCCTGTCACTATCTTACCACCTGCGGAGTGGAGAAGGAAGCTAACACCGGAAGAGGCCAGTTCTGGGAAGTAGGCACAAGCTGGTGACATTAGGAGCCTTGTTCCAGCTAAGCCTGAAGGAAGAACACTGGCTTCTTGGTTCCATCTTTCAGGCTCAATAATCTCCTCCTTCAGCTGTGAGTTGTTTGTTCTCTCTCTCTCTCTCTCTCTCTCTCTCTCTCTCTCTCTCGCTCTCGCTCTCTCTCTTGCTCTCTCTCCTCGCCCCCCATGAGTACATTTAGCTGTCTTCAGACACACCAGAAGAGGGCATCAAATCTCATTACAGATGGTTGTGAGCCACCATGTGGTTGCTGGGATTTGAACTCAGGACCTCTGGAAAAGCAGTCAGTGCTCTTAACCGCTGAGCCAATCCTTTGTTCTCTCTGTTTTAAGGTCAGTTTCCCCTCCTGCCCTTCTGGGATGTGAGTCAAACTCACTGAATTGTGTCAGACTCAGAAAGAATGGCTGCCCTCTGCCCTGTTTGTACCATGGCTGGCGAGGCTCCAGAGCTGTGACTCGGTTATCTGCTGGCTGCTGAACACACCTGAATTCGGCCGGTTTCTGGTGGACTCGGGGTGGGGCCAAGAGAGGGTTCCAAAGCTGGGTGCCCAGCAACAGAGGGAGCTGCCTGTTCCCTTCAATGGCTTTGCAATCCTGCCCTTTATTCTTTTGATGTGTGTGATGTAGCCAGGCTAGTCTGAGGGCAGAGGACATGAGCCTCGCCCCCTCATGGAGAGTCTAGAGGTCACAGTATAGATGGACACAACAGACTGTGTCTCTTCTCAAACACACACAGGGTAATGGCCCATAGACCATCACCTCAGTGTCCCTGCCCTGCTAGGCAGTGAGAGCTGCCTGTTTATTGGGATAATAATTTGTCCCATGTCCATTCCAGAGGTTCCTCAGAGCCCAAGGAAGTCTGGGTAACCTGAAAGTCCCTAGCTATCTCTAATTTTTGTATGACTCAGTAGGGAGAAAGCCATGATAACCAGGATCCAGAGGGCGAGAAGGGTTGGCGTCAGGTGTGAGTTAAGGGTAAAGTCTCACATATTCCAGGCTGGCCTTGAACTCACCAAAGGTAACCTCGAACTTCCGACCATCCTGTTCCCCCCACCTGAGCAACAGGATTACGGCCATGCAGTGCTGGGGATAGACCCCAGGGCTCCGTGCATGCTGGGCAGGACTCGACCAACTAGGCTGCACCCCTAGACCTTGTTTCTGTTTTTTACAGGGAGAAGAATCTCACCGTATGGTACTGTCTGGTCTGCAATTTCCTATGTACAGCCTGCAGTGAGCTGTTTGCCTCTGCCATAGGTATGCTAGGATGCCAGGCTGTCGTGCCAGGCTTTGTGACAGTGAACCTCCCTAGTCAGGTCTGGGAAAGACCGGAAAAAAAAAAAAGATGGCTTTTATATCTGAAGTTCGAGAAAACGTTAATTTCTTTCCATTGCGTTGTTTCCCAGCTCCTCCTCCTTGTTTGTAAGAGTCCAGATGCTCAGAAAACCTCACACAGGGTGGGATGTGACCTGGGGAAACCCTAGGAAGGGCTTGCCTTGCAAGAAGTTTCAGTACTATCTGGTCATTTTTTGGAAAAAGATGCCTGTTTGCCACAGCCTTTGTCTATAGTTGGGGACATGGGCACAGATGAAGGACCCAGGACCTGGAGAGATGGCTCAGTGGTTTAGAGCGCATATTACTCATCCAGAAGACTTGAGTTCAGTTCTCAGCACTTGTACTGAACAGCTTACGAGGAATCCTATGCCGTATGCCTCTGTAGGCACTGCCTTCACATACACAACCCCCACACGCATACAAATAATTACAAATCAAATGTGAAAAAGGAGAAAGGACCTAAATTCGGGAGACAGGCCACAAGGAAAAGCCGGTCAATTCTAAACCACAACGAGGTCCCTCTGCAGTTATGAGGGAATCTTCAAGGCCACCAGATCTTTCCTGAGCTCCTTCTATGTATGTGCCAGCCACCGTGTCGGGGTGTGAGGCAGGGCTGGCTCCAGACACTGGCATTCTGGAGAGGACAAAGGAGAAGCAACTAATGAAGAATTTCAGACTCTTCTGAGAACTCTGAAAGAATCAGTCAGGTGGGGGCGGGGGAGGGATGCCAGACGTCAATCAGAGGAGGCCTCTGGGAGAAGGTGACATTGAGCTGAGTCTCAAAGGTCAGTGAGAAGCTGGTTGTAGCTGAAATGCTGACTCCCTCCCTCCCTCCTTACTTCATGTTGCTGGGGACTAACCCTTGGTTGGGCCTTGGGTATCCTAGGCAATGCTCATGAAAAGCCTTCTCAGCAAAGGCAAGGCAAGGCATGAAACGGTCAGTGGGATGTCTCAGCGGCAAAGGCACCCACTCCAAAAGCCAGTCAACCTGGACTCTGATCCTGGAACACACATGAAGGTAAGAGAACCAACTCACAAAGTTGTCACCTGACTTCTGCACGCACGCTGTGGCGCCCACTCACCCACCCACCCCACACGGGAATACCAACAAAGGCAAAGACCCTGTGACTGGAGTAAGCAGAAAGAGTTCCTGATGGCAGAAGCATGCAGGGGAGTTGCTTGGTTGGCACAGCCGTGAGTGGACACAGCTGTACGCTAGCCCATGCTTGTGGGCAGCCACGCCTGCTGTCCTTCCTGGGTGTTTCGGGGAACTGGAATCAGATGCAGACATTCCCACCTCTGTCCTTTGTTCTTTCCTCTCAGCTGAGGACAAAAGCTTCCTTGGCAGGAGTTACAGTTATTTCTGTAAAAGGCCCGGAGCCAAAAGCAATAAAGCCCAACTTGAACAGAGTCGTTATTCACGCCTAATTGCGGGCTGGTGTTCAGTGGGGACTGACCGTCCCAGCCTCTCTCGCCCCATCGCTCAGCCCCACACTTCCCGTGCCCCGTGGGTGCCCTATCCTACACACTGCGTGGGGGTTTCTGGCTATGGATGTTGTTGTGTTCTTCAGGAAGACCATCCAGGAACACTAGGGCATTTTGACTGCTGGGATTAATAGCCCAGTCATTGCTTCTCCTCTGGCCTGAGCCATCCCTCCATCCTGAGACAATATAAACAAACCAGTGCCTGGTCATTCCAGAGACTGGGGCACGCAGGTGGGACAGATGCCTGACGTCCCTTTGACCAAATAACCAGCTATATATGGGATGTGTAGAGGGCTCGTGGGCCCCGCTTCCTGCCCTGTGTGCCTCGTGCGGGCTAGCGAATATCTGAGGGGAGGCTTGGATCCTGTGAGCGGGGCAGTGGCTTACAGACTGCCAGGCATCAACCCGAGCGTTATTAAGTAGGCGCATCCTGGGGCTGCAAGAAAGGAAAGTGAGCAACCCAGGTCCAGACAAGGCTGGGACCGGGGTGTGTCCAGCATCTGTGGTGCCAGGAGGGCCTACACAGGTCATCGTCGTTTTCCAGATAAGAGCACTGAGGAACAGCTAGATGAGGGGAGTTGACTCTGCCCTATAGAAAGGGGATTCCAGACCCCAACAGTACCTCACTCCAGAGTCTGGGAACAGGAAAAGCTGTTGCATGTGGAAGGCCTTTAAAAACCTCCATCCTTTGAGATGACGGCTGCTCCACCTTGGTAAGGGACACAAAGACTTCTCATTCCTCCTGCCTGAGAAGCACCCACCTCCCCTTCCTTCTTTGGAAAATTAGTATCCCAATTTACTTCATAGAGGATGTTCTCTCCTACCAAAGGTGACCATGTGACCAGGACTAGCCAATGAGACTTCCTGAGCTCAGGCCTCCCAGTTAGTGCTCAGAGCAAGGGCCCCAGCAAGGGTGAATGGTCTCTCTGAGGCCCTCATTCCACATTCCAAAAGGCGGCTATCAACTCCTGCTCAGAGACCTCCAGAGACTTCCAGACTGTGTCCAGTGTTCTCCTACAGACCCCTCCAGACCCCTCTTGTCTGTCTAGTAAAGGGGAGCCCAACCCTCCTACAGACCCCTGAGCCTTCCAGTGCCCTCCAGATGAATCCAGTTCCCGAGGCAAGCATTGGGGCGTGTGATTTGTTACTTCCTCAGACTCTGCCCGGCAGCCCCACCCCTGTGCAGTCTCCACCCCAGGAAACGCAGTTCTTCACCCTCTTCTGACCTAGAGAAACTGGCCAGTGTGACGCAGGACCAGTGTAAGGCTTAAGACTCGGCATTTCTCATTTCTGCACCTTCTGAAGCTCAGCCGCCACATGGCTGTTCAGGCCACACAGAGACATGGGATTCAGCACGGCTGAGGAAACCAAGCCTGTGACCAGCACTAGGTGTGGGCAGCAGCGATAGCCAGCTTGGACTTCCCAGCTGGAGTCGCTCAAAGCAGCTCACTGGCTGCCCACACATCCTGAGGGCACAGGAGAGCTGCTGCCATTTCCACCAAACACCTCAGAGCCCAGCAATGCAGATGGAAAGATGACGAAGCTAGTGAAGTACCCCACAGACGCTTTCCATATAGTGCCTCAGTTTCCCCTTTACTAGACAGACAAGATCATCTTCCAGCTTTTAAAGATTTTGGGGATGACAAAATGTCAAGCAACAAGTACAGGGTAGATTTATTATTATTATTACTATTACTAGCAGTAGCCGTAATAATATTGAAATAGGGTCTCGTGTAGCCCAGGCTAAGTCTCAAGTTTGATATGTAGCCAAGGATGACCTTGAACCCATGATCCTACTGCCCCCACACCCAGGGTGTTAGGATTATAAGTGTGTGCTACCTGCCAGGTGCAAGATTTTAGTATCACTACAGACAAACGTGTAGTGTGTTGTCCCTGAAAGCGTGTCATAGCAGGGTGCTGACATCTGTGTGGGCCTTGTAATTGGAGGAATGGGCCTGATACCGGGCTACTGCTCCCGGCAACCCCTCTGGCTTTGTTTCCTGTAGACGCCCACTCCATTGTGAGAAAACTAACCAGACAGGGCAAAAACAAAGGCAGCAGCTGGTCTCAGTTGTAGCCTTTGGCTAGGGCCAAGAGCCACTCAGGTGGCCTGACAGGTCACGCACTCACTCCTGGGCCTCAGGTTTCAGAAAAAGCTGAAAAGTTTAACTTTGAAAATATGCATGTAATTCTAGCACTTGGGAGGCTCAAAGGCAGAAAGGTCAGCCTGGGCTACATAGCGAGACCCTGTCGGGCCCCCACCCCCACCCCTACCCCACCCCCCAACATTCTACTAACTGATTTTTACCAAAAGGTTCAAAATAACACATGGGTAAAGAACATAAAAGCCAAACACAGGCCCTGGGGAGGCAGCCCAGAGGGCTTATATTTTTCTTTGTTTTATTTAGACAGGGCCCTGAACTGAACTCTCAGGCCTCCTGGACACTGGGTCTGCAGACGCCCCTCATACATGGAGCAGGATACTGTTCCAGCCCTAAATCATCCTGGGTCCACTGGAGCCCAGTCAGTGCTCAGAGCTCATCCTGGGATAGGGTTAGATGCTAGGAGGTAGCGGAGGAGATGAGAAGCCTAAGCCCCGACCACTTGTCTCAAAGGTGAACTTTCACTTCCTGGGTGGCTCAAGACTGACCAGCCCTGCCCTCCTGGAGCCTGCTGTCCCTGGGCCGGGGTATCTGGAAGATGGTCACTCCTCCGCCAGCTACCGTGGGAATGTGTGACTCTAACCGGCTCCACCTCAAGCTTGTTCTCTGCCAGCGACAAACAGGTGTGGACTTCCAGGGCCGGAGCAGTCACCTTCCAGCAAGGACAGACTCCGTTCCTTTCAGCAGTCAGTCTGCAGGCCTCTTTCCTGCGGACCTGCAAGGCTGGACCGAGCTCTAATAAGATCAAGGCCTCCCCCACACTAGGCTTACTTTTTAGTGAGGGGAGAGGAAATAAGAGAATTCCAATAACAAATAAAAGAATTGCAGAGGAAACAATGTCATCCCAGAGTGACATTAGAGATGAGACTGAGGGAGCCAGAGGTGACGTTAGACAGTGAGAAGACCAAATGGCTAGGCTTGAGGATGGAGACCCCTTCACAACATCTGAGAAGAGAGAAGTGGCCAGTGTATGGGGTGTGGGGGAGGGGAGGCAACAGGCTTCGAGAGTCTGAGAGGTAAATGGGGCGGGGTGGGGGTAGGGATACAGACAGGGCAGGACAGTGCAGTGAGCCTGCATTTTATTACAGGACCGGGCCTAGACATAATGCTGTTTCAGGATGTGAGCCATCTCCAGGAGCCCCTTTGGGACTTGGCAGAGGTAGTGCACCTGAGCCTTCTCGCCTGCTTTTATGGTCCCCAAGAGCGCAGAACACTGGCATTCTCTGGACAGCTGTGAAGAAGCATCTTAAGGCTTGGACTGTGACTCCAGAGGCACTCAGTTAACCATCAGGCTGTGGCTGGGGCACTGGGAGATTCTAAGACCTCCTTTTTCAACCATCTGCCTGCGCTCACAGTGACGGGTGCCACCCTGGATTCTCGGGACAGATTCTAGGCCCTGAGCTAGGCTTCTTTCCTGGGCTACTGTGGATGGGGTCTGGAAGAGAAGGTAGGGTGGGTGGACAGCCAACACAGTGTGGCAGAGCAGAAAGCCCAACAATGCCTTCCTTTCTGACCCACTGAACTGTGTTCACCTGCCACAGGGAGGCCAGTGGCCTTCTCTAGAGCCAGTGCCCCAAAGGCACAGCCAACCCTGCCCCCGAAGCTAAGAAGGGATTCTCAGACATGAGGAGGAACAGCTACAACAGTGGCCACCGGAAGCCAGCTTCCGTAGCCGGGACCTTGTGCCCAGGCATTAACCTGGGTCCCCACAGCTACCTGGGGAACAGACTGCTATGGCTGTTCAGCTTTCCACCAGAGGCAACATCGACTCAGAGGGACAGAGTGGCTCACCCACCTCCACACAGCTCTTGAGAGGCCAAGCAGAGCAAGGCATTCTGATTAGAGCTGTTGTCTTTGATTGCGACACCATGACCTCTGGGGCATCTCTTCCCCGCCCCACCCCCCCCATCTAATCCTGGTGAGATGACAACGATCCCAAGATCAACCAGAGACACTTGGCCCCGATTATGGCAAAGGCTGGCTTTGTTTTGCTGGCTGCACTCAGTGTCACAGCAGGCCAGTGCCGGGACAGGAGCTACAGGCATCTTTAGGGTAGATGCCTCCAATTCAAAAACCCCTTTCAAATCAGCATTGCTGTACACTGTTATTCCCTGCCCAAGGAGGCACCCTGGGACAGTGTGAGGACATCTGGGGCACCATATGACTCACTGGAGTGCTGAGGGGAAGCTGGTTTTGATTTTGGGGGACAGAATCTCATGTAGCCCAGACTGGCTTCAAACTCCCTATATATGATCTCCTGCCTCAGCCTCTGGAGTACTGGGATCACAAGCGTGCACAGAGTCCCAGTATGATTCCCTAACTTCTGCCGGACATTGCTCCAGAGGAGAAAGCTGCTGGCAGCTTCCAGAGCCAAGAAAGGGGCTGTTTTCCACAAACAAGATCACTGCTGAATGTTTTTTACCCTACACCCAAATAAACTAAGAGAAGAGCAAAATTCATTTCACTTGGGAAATTTGGCCATTTGTTCAGTATTATATCAAATTGCCATTGTCGTATGGGTATGCGGCATATGTGTATGTGCGTTTGTGAGCGCAGAGACCAGAGGCTGACAGCAGACAGGGCCTTTCCGTGAACCTGGAGGTCAACAATTCAGCTACACAATCTGGCCAGCAAGCCTTAAGGGGTCCTCCTGATTCTGCCTCCATTGTGTGGGGATTATGGGTGCTACAGCCACACTTTGGGTCTTTACATAGAGGAATGAGGAATTCCAGTTCAGGTCCTTGTGGCTTCTTGGCATGTGGGTTATCCACCCAGTAAAGTCTCCTCAGCTGCTAGAAAACGTTTATGGTCACGTTCGCCAAACATCCACCTGCACTGCCTGCTTCGAGGTGCTCCTCCACACAATGTGAGCACCTTCACCAGTCCGGCCCAGCAGTCCCGCCCGGGTGTCCCTCCCAGGTGTCGGGCTGCAGTGTGTTCACTGTGTTTAATTATAAGCCACACTGTCTTTGTTTTCCCTTTCATTCCTAATCAGGGTATTTCACTGATGACTGTGCAGATAAGTTATCTGTGAGTCCCTTCCAGGTAAACCTCTCCTCAAAGCACTTGCTAAACCCAGAAGGTGTTTGATCTGCTGGTTTGGAAAGCATCGAGCTAAGACTATCAGCAGAACCCCGCTTATCCTTCCCTCCTTCCTGGTGTTTGGTTTAGAATCCAGTACAACACCCAGCCAGGGGCCAAAGGAGACATGGAGCAAAAAAGCCTGCAGCAGGGTGAGCTTCGGAAGGATTTTGTTCTTTGAAAAATAAGAGATAGAAAAAAGGTCTGTCCTGTATCCCTACTTTGAAGGGAGATTTGATTATTGGAGCTGAGGCAGCTACACTGAAACTAAGAGACAAGAAGGTCAAAGACAGTAAGGACAGAGGGACAGTAGACAGCAAAAAACTGAAAACATCATCACAAGATGTCTTCAAGACAAGACGTGGGCTCTCCACTACTTTGAACGTTTTGTTGTGTGGGGAAATAGAAACTTCAATTG
This sequence comes from Arvicanthis niloticus, assembly GCF_011762505.2. NCBI lineage: Eukaryota > Metazoa > Chordata > Mammalia > Rodentia > Muridae > Arvicanthis > Arvicanthis niloticus. The sequence goes on from NC_047659.1 coordinate 135,269,707, forward strand.
CCCAGATTGCTAAGCCAGGAATTCCATCTTACTATAAGTACAGAAAGCACAGTGATTAGACTCTGAGCTATCATAAGGACCTTGATCGGCTTCCCTGTTCTCGGAGACATCCAACTTAGTAGCTGGCCTTAGAAGTCTGTAGACAGCGTGGGTCTCCAGAGCTGGCAGAAAGGCAGGGCTCGCCAAGCACAGATCCCTCCCTGGGCTGTTTGCACACATCCCCACCCCTCTGGCTACCAAGGTGGGTCAGACTCCTGCTAGAGTTCCGGCCATGGGCCCACAAGAAGAGCTGTCAGCAACACACCCTCCCAGACACATCTGGCATCCACCTGGCCAAACACATCTTAGGTCCCTGCTTGAGGTCCCCAGCTTATGGCCTCAGCCTCCCCTACCCCGAGGCCCCACAGGCGTGCTTAGCTTAAGGATTCGAGTCTGAGCTGGAATGGAGGGCTGTCTCCAGCGGGGCCCAGTGTGTAAAGCAGGGGGCTATGTCTTACACAACAGGCAGGCTATGAGTCTGGTGCCCCTGCCACTGGGCCCATGTGTGTTTTGCAATCCTATTGAGACTGGAAATGTAAAACACTGGTTTTGCGAGAATCTAGCAAAGTGCTAGGCTCGGCTGCAGAGGACTCTTGGAAGGCTGCTCTACTCAGGAGGCATTGTGCCACCTGCCAGGGTGGAGAAGCCCCCCAACCCCCAATCCCCAACCCCCAGCCTCTGCCGCAGTAGTGATTTCTGTCTGCCAGTCACCTTGGAGCGAGGGATCTGTCATGGGAAGCACAACTAGCACCTTCCAGTGCTCCCAGGAATGTAAAGGGGGAGTGATGGGATGTCCAAAAATATTCATCAAACAGGTGTGTGGCAGGCCCTGGGGACAGGGGACCACACCAGCGAATACCATATGAGTTCTGTCTTGTAAGTGTGTCCAGCCCCGCAGCTTAAAATAACCGGGAGGCACAGCAGCTCTTCCAAGTTCAGGCCTTCAGCCTCGGCAGACCACAGACTCGCACATCCAAGACACGAGAGGAGCCCAGGGCCAAGAGAACCATCAGGCTCAGTCCTCCTTAACCTTCCCTCCTGCTCCCTCTCCCTCCTCACGTTGCCTAGTAACCACCCCATCCCAGGTCACCGGGTCACTGAACTCAGCGCTCTGGTCACTCTTTGGGTAGTGCCCTCCTGAGGACGGGAAGATGCTGAGAGGCACCGATGGTTTCCACCCACCAGTGTCATGTTTGTGACACTCAAAATTGTCTTCGCCAATACTGCATGTCCCCGAGCCAGCAAGAGCACCCTTGTTTGAGAATCAATGGCTCTTTCCTATTCTGAACCCTGGACCTGCTCAGGTCCCGCTGGCTCCATGCCCCAAATTTCTCTCCACGGCACCAGCCCAAACCATCATCATGATTTTGTTCCCTGACTATTCTCTGTTACCCCCATGTCCCTGATGGCCCTGGGCTTTGTCTCCCCACTTCTTAACATCAAGCCTATTGATTGTGTTAGCCGAGGTTTTTCTGAAACACAGATGGGCTCCTTCCTGTCTGACAGCCTCTATAGCTGTCCATGTCATTTAAAATATAAAGTCTGAATGTCACACTTCTGTCTTCATTGTGGCTCCCTCCCTACTCCCACTGGGCTTCTGTGTCCTGAACAAGCTGTCCTCTGTACTACAGGGACTTTGCACAGGCTGTTCTCACCGCCTCAAATGTTCTTTCCTCAGCTCTTCCCAAGGCCAGTCTCTTTCTTACACTTCAAGCCATGGCTCAGAGATCTCTTCTTCAGGGAGGCCTCTCTGGACCACCTCCCTGAAGATGCCTCACCGTGTTCCACACTGGTGAAGGTGTCTTGTATTTCATTACTGTTCTTTTGAAGCCTGTTATGAAAGCCTTGACTACGGCTTGCCTCGCTGGAGGACCAGGTTCTCTCTTGCTAGGCAGCAACTGGCTCTTGTCAGGTACTTACTAATGACAAGAGTTCATCTGATCTGTGCTGTACTGGGACCCATGGGGAACGTGAGCCCTTGTGGTATTGGCCCTTTGTGGGATCGTGTAGTAATAGGACTTTCACAATGCCAAGAAAGCTGTCATGCTCAAGGCAAGGGGGCATTTTGGCACCTCCATCTCCCTGTTCTCATCTAGGGTACTGTCCCCTACTGCCATTGCTGTAAGTAGACGAGGTCCTCTTTCCAAGCCTTTTGCTGACTTGAACATATACAGGGTTCCTGCTATCTCTGTGAGACTTTACATTTTATATACAAACACTTCAAGATGATTTTCATGGTGGAGGGACAGGTAAAGAACGCCCTGGATCAAAGCCAGGCTGCAACTCTATCCATAGAAACAGCTAAGATAGGCTCTGGTTTCCAAAGACCCGGTGGGAAGGGGAGGGTGGTGATGTCCCTGTGATTCTCACCTCAGCCAGGGTGCTGATAGGCTCCTCTGACCATGGCTGTCCATACAGGTGGCTCCCTGCTTCCCAGATAGCCAGGCTCACTTGTTCCAGGGGACCCCCCACTTGTGGGACCAAGTAGTTCTCTCTTCTCATTCAGACTGTAGACAGAGGCTTGTGTAACTTACTACCTCAGCCAGTGCATGGGTCAGTGGTTTCATGGAAGGGTACCTGGGGGCTTAGAGATTGTCACCAAAAAGAAGTTTGCTTCTGCTCTAGGACTGTGACCACAGGGGTGAGAGAGCAGCCACACTGTGGTCTCATCTGGTCATCTCCATCATGACAACGGTCCAGGTTTACCTGGGACAGATGCTAAGCATTTGGTGTTGGTGATCTCACTCTGGCCCACAGACTCAGGGAAGGGAGTGAGGACTTACCCCCAGCACTTGTTGGATGAGAACACAGAGGCACAGAACGGTTGAGTCACATGCCCCTATGTCATTGGTGGGCAGGTGGCCAGACAGACTGGCTGTCTTAAACACCCAGCCTGGGACTGCCAGAGACTGCAGCTTTAGTTCTGAGGAAGGCATAGAGTGAGGTGGAGGGCAGAGTGGAGACAGAAGAATGGCATCTGTGACAAATGCTGAGTCTCTGAACCAGTGGTGCCCGATGCCAGGGCTGTCTTAGGATTTGAGGCCCTGTGAGAGGCATCGGGCATTTTGCCTTTGCCTCCCAGTGATTTCAGAGCCTCGCTTTCAATGGCTTTCGAGAGAAAGGGTCCTGATTGCAGCCCTTCTAAGAAAACACCCCTAACCCACATCCCATCTGCAACTGCTCTCAGCAGCTGCCAGCAGATGTGGGTGATACAGTTCTGGCTGCCCGCCCATGAGCTGCAGGGTCTGTAACCCCAGCGCCCAACTGCAGCCAGCCACTGCCTCTTCCCCTCTAGGCTCCAAGTGAGGTCTAGTTCCCTAGCAACCACCCCAATTAGGCAATCACGCCATTTATCAGGATGCCAATTAATTATAATGATCTTAATGATCTCCCAATTAGATAGCGCCTTGAAGCCGGCTGGATCATGGGCATCTGCCGGGGTCCCCACCAGGCCAGCTCCTAGGGCTGGCCATAGCCAGATTGTCCTGCCCTGCTATGGTCACTATGGAGGGGTTCACTTTCCTGTCCACTGACACACAGAGCCCAGCCTGAAACCAAGTGCCTGGGACACTCTCTGAGGCCAGTCTACCACCAGCCACAAGAGGGTCTCACTCCTACAATGTCTTATGTCTTTCCCTGTGCTTTTCAAGAGCTAAAATTCTTATTTCTGTGTGTTTTTCATTGGCCACGTTTGAGAGAGCCTTTACAGCTAGACCAGGGGAGGAGATGAAACCCTGGGGAAGAAGACAAGGAGGAAAAAAAGCCAAAACAAATCTCCAAAAACAGAACAGAACAAAACAAAACCCCCAAGGCACCCCAAACAAAACCAAAAACCAAAACCCCCCCCCCCCAAAAAAAAAAAAAACCAAAACCAAAACCCCCAAACGACCAGAGAAAACAACAACAACCCACAATACAAACCAGGGCACCTCCCCACTCCAACCCAAACCAGCAGAGGTTTTTGGGGGAAAAGAAAGGATTAAGACAGGCTTCCAACGTAACCAGCCTTACTAACTCACCAGTCAGACTTTCTTGTCCCCTGCACTTAGAAAACAGGCCCCTGGAGGAAGATGAACCTAGGGTTCGGGGTGGACCAGGAGCGTGAGGAATGTGCCATGGATTTGTGTGGACAAGTGACCTATTATGTCTAAGAGCCTGGCTCAAACACTTCCTGCCTCTTATCTTTGAGGTGAAGGGGAAACTTCTTTGAACTGGTCAGAAAGGCAGGAAGGGCCACAGGTCTTCAGAGAGGGCAGAGTCTAAGAAAAGATAATGGCTATGTAATAATTCCCCCCTCCCCCCCGCCACATACCCAGGGGCCAGAAGCCACCAAAACCCAGCACCAAACCCAGACTACAGAAAGACACTCAATTCCCAAGCGAAAAGGCATCTGAACCTCAAGTGTAAAATTGTATATGGGATCGGGTCCTTAAATGAAGCCCATGTGTGCCAGGGGGACACACACAGGCACACAGGCTGTACACGGGTGCTCATAGTTCCTCCCTCGGGCCAGCCTTGACTCAGCAAACCATCCTTCCAACCTTAGGTCTGAAAACCTAACATGCTATTAAGGTTTCAGAAAATGTCATAAATTCAAATTTAAAAACCCTCAAGAGGGTTACACAAAGTCCAAAGCCACACACTACCCTCAGCCAGGGCAGGGACGGCGGGTCCAACATGCCACTGGCCAAGCTAACACCATCCTCAATAAACTGCTGGTTTCAACACTAAACCACATAGAAACAGGTTGTTTTGATTTCCCTGGGGACCAGCCAGGCTGGGTGGAGAATCGTGGGGGGAGGGGTCTTCAGGGAGCTCCCACCCCTTTTAATCAATGGTTGTATCTTACTTGATCCCCTTTGGGCTAGGAGCTGAACCCGGTCACCACTAACTGTAAGGTGAACAAAATCCAGGGTGTCCCCAGGGAAAGCCAATGTCACCTGCTCTCTGTCACCTCCAGAGGAGCCTGGGGGTGCACCGTGGGAAAGAGGCAGGGACAGATGGAGAGGGGGAGAGGGCGGGAGTCCCCACAGACACAGCAAATATCCAGATTCAAACGTAAGCTGAATGTAATTACTTGGTTAATTAAATATTGACTTTTAACTCAAAAAGTGATTAAAACAAGCTGCAGGAGAGCCAGTCCTGAAGGGGTGGGGCCACTCAGAACTTTCAGGAAGTGGGGAGAGGCGGGGGGGTGGGGTGGGGGGGTCACCACAGCCACGCACTGTGCAGAGCGTCCTACTATGCAGGGAGACAAGGCTCTCAGGATCCCCTCCAGGCAGAGACCACTAAGCAGACCCATGGCCCGTGGGTGGCTCCTTCCATCTGCCCACTTTGAGCCTCCTCTCGCAACCAGCCGCCCTTGCAGGGATTAACAGTGCCATCTACGCTTCCCTGGGTGACACTCCGTGCCTGGTACGCTCAGAGCGCCACAAATGCTTGTCGAGTGAATGAATGAACTACTACTCTCTAAACGAAGTCGCAGTCCCCGCTGCAGCGTCCCCTCCGGGCTTCTGGAGCCCGCGGCGGACGCAGGTCTGCAGGGCGATGGGTTCTGACCTGGCGCGGGAGAAGTTTTCCGATTTCATTTGTCCTCCGTTCTGCGAGTTCCTAGTCCCTGCTTGCTCGGGTCCTGCCCGGACAAGCCACACGTGGTCTGGCTTCTAGCTGGCCCTCTGGGTCTAAACCTCATGGGGTCAACCGAGCCATGCTCCTGCAGCCCGCGTGTTCAGGCGCCCTTCCCCGGGAACCACCGGGGCGCGGGAAGTCCTCCCCTAGCCGCTCAGCCTCGCAGACGGGGTCAAATCGGTCAGCCCCCCTGAGGCCGGCCGGTACCGAAGCCTCCGGATGCCACCCTCCCGGAGCCGGACAGCGGGGACCGGCTGGGCTCACCTGAACCGTGCTCGCCCTGGGATCCCTGATCCGGGCCGGGCACCGCGCCCCGCTCACCGCGCGGCCCCCGCGGCCTCACCGCGCCTCTGCCGCAGCCGGGCCGGGCCGCGGGGCGTAGGGGACTCTGCCTTGTCGCTGCTCCAGCCGCCGCCGCGGCATCCCGGCTTCTGCTCCGCCCCGCCCGCCCGCCCCAGCCTCTCCGCGCGCCAGGACCCGGGACCCGGCCGCCTCCCGCCCCGCCGGGGCCCCGGCGATTCAGCCATCGCTCCTCACCTCCGCCTCCGCGGCCGCCCCGTGCCCCGGCCCGAAGTCCCGGCGGCTCCCGGCCTGCTGCCTGCCGAGCCGGTGGCCGGCCGCGCTCCCGCCACCGAGCGCGCACCCTCGCGGGCCCGGGGCGCACTCACCCGCACCCGCTCCCGCTCGCCCTGGGCGCGGAGTTGAGGCTGATGTGCGCTGAGCAGGGAGCTGCCGGCGAGTCGGGGACCGCGCGTGCGTGTGTGCGCGCGTGTGTGCCACTCGGACCGGGGGCGCATCTCTTAGTCCGCCAGACACCGGCGCGAAGTCGCGAGGGCCATGGATCAGGCCCCCGGGCTGGCGCGCAGAGAATCCAGCCTCTTTCCGCTTTTTCCGTCTTCCTCCCTCCCAGCAGCGAGGAGCCAAGTGTTCCCTGAGGCGTGCGACAGCCCGGGCCCGGCGCTGCCCCTCGTAATGACACGTTAATAAATGTTTTCTTTTATCCGCTTTCACAGGGGCTCGCCCTGGTTTGCAAACACCCGGCAGCCTTTGCTGAAAGCCCCGCGCTCGCCTCTAAACACACACGCACACACTTGCCATTGGAGACGCCGGCTCGGGCCGATCCCCAAGCTAGATCGCGGGAGGAACTGCCCACGCGCCCGGGACCTTCCCACGCGCCTCCGAAGCTCTCTGAGAAATTAACTTGAGCTCAAGCGAAAGCAGAAGCGTTGCCCAGACATGGGCCGGGAATGGGAAAGAAAGGGGAGGCCGGTTCCCTTGGTAAAGGGAGAACTCGACTCCAGGTGGTGCTGTCTGCGCGGTTTCTGCCGTCCCCGAAGCCACCAGAGGCTTGAGGGGGCCCTGGCTGCCAGGGGTGGGTGAAGAGCCTCCATAGAACCCACCAGTAGCTTCAGAAAGTACAGCTGATGTGCTAGGGGGTTATCGACCCTGCGGTGGTACAGCGCTGGCCTCGGATGGGCATGTAACCCTGAAAGTCTTCCATGGTGTTCATCCATTTATAGATATTGAAGTCAAGACCCAGCAACCGGTTAAGTTATTGGCCCAAGGTCAGACAGTTGGATCAGGATCTGAACCCAAGAAGCTGAGCTCCGGAATTATATCTGAAACCCTAGGTTGGGCTTATTTTCAAGATCCTCCTGTCCCTGGTGGGATTTTTTCTAGTTTGCTGATGGACAGGGTTGTCAAATTCACTAAGTAAAACTAACCGGGCACCCATGGAGATGCACTAAAAGCAGGTCTCTAGCTGTTTATCTAAAATTCAAATGGATTGTCTTGACTGCGTCGGGGGCTCTAGACTTCGCCCATACTGTCTTTGTACTAATCCTGACCTTGTTTTTCTAAACCAGGGTCAAGCCCCACCTTTGGCCGGTGTGTAGTTGTGGCTGGATACAGAGTGTTAGACTTGAGTATTTGCTTTCACGACCCCCCTCCCCCAAAAGGCATTTCCCCTTCCTTCCAGTCTTATCGCTGCGTGAGAAGAGGCTGGGCCCCTGAAGCGCTGTTCAGTGGATGCGTGGGCCAGGGGCCTCCCATAATTGAGATTCTGAGAACTGCATTAGAAAACAAATGTAGTATGATGGTGCACACCTGCAATCCAAGCTCTCGGGAGACAAAGGCAGGAAAATCAAAAATTCAAAGTCACCCTTTATCTACACAGGGACTCTAAGACCAGTTGGAGGTCCAGGAGACCCTATTAAAAAATAAAAAAAATAAAAGGAAAACTCTTAGAAAATAAACCAATAAAACAGGTAGAAAAGCAGGCACAATCAGTTTTGGCATCCCAGACATTTGATTGACTATATATCGTTATATAGTCAGCTCAGAGGGTATTACGATGACTCACACCTGTGATCCCAGCACTGGGAAGGCTGAGGCAGGAGGATCACCCCAAGTCAAATTTGCTATATAGTGATACTGTCTCAGAAGCACACAAAGCAACAACAAAGTTTACAGGTGATCTTTTTGTATCCTTTTCTTTTTTTGTAACATGTAATTTTACATGTTTTACCCATCTGGGCTTGGAGTTCTCCCAGGAAGCACCATTCTAGCAGGGTTTGTGGCCAAATGAAGAGCGTTTGTACCTGGTCATCACATGAAGTGTACACTCATAATCTTTGGAAAACATGGATGTTCAGAGATGCCAGCGTCTTATCCACAGGCCGCAGGAGTGGACAGGTGGCTTTTTCACTCCTGACCCTGGTGAGGCTGCCCCTGGCTTTGAACCAGTTACCTTATTTCAGCAGTGATTTTCTAGCAGGTCCTCAGTGTCCATGGGGGTCTGGGGCAGGAGAGGAAGGGAGGCTATGGAATGGAACCTGTTTGTGCCCTGTCTGCTTTGAGGTTCTGGAGAATGCTCTAGAAGTTGGGGATTTACATCAGAAAACAGTTTGACCACACCCCAGCACAGCTCTCTGGCTCTCCGGAGATGGGTGCAGTTCACCAGAAATTCCAGGAAACAGGGCAGTTCATAGTCTCCCAGTGGGGACTGAGGGAGATGGCATCATGTGATTTCTCTTAAGTTTCTTTCTCTGTTGCAATGGAAATGCAAAGTGATGACAACACCAGCACCTGACCACTTCTCATTCTTTACTGAGGAGGGGACAGCCCTTAGTTACCTGGGCTCTTTCCAGGCAGATGACAACAGCTGGCCCCACTCAAAAGTTTCTGTGTCTAAAGATGTGAGGGGCTTCAGGGTCAGAAGTCCCCCAGCCTGGGGAGTCACAGTCTCTTCTACAGTTCAACTCTGGCCTGAGTAGGCTGCACAGAGTCCCCAGGACCGGAGTCTCCAGCCTCTGCCTTCTAGACACATGGTCCAGGCCAGCCTTTCTTCTGTGTCCTCTGTTCCCCTGATAATATCCATCTCTGCAAATGACTCAGCTGGACAACTGTGGCGCTGTCCAAACTCCAGGCTCCCAGGCTAACTCCCCATTGTTGGCTTAACCTTGAGAACCTTTGTCCCGACCTTTGCTTTTCCTCTTCGGCAGTTCCTTGGTGGCTTGCTATACAGGACATTGTGGGTCCTACCTACTGTATGGGGGTCCTTTCTATTGTTATTTCCTTAACTCTCTGGCAATGGCGGGAATTCCAATGCCTCTTTCTGAGTCTTCCTGCAACCTGGCCCACAGGTTAAAACGAGTCAGATTGTCTAAGCTTTTTTTGGCTGCATCTGGGCAAAGTCGATGGTATTTTATGAGGGTTATAAAAGACAACCTTTTAACATGTCTCAAACAAATTGGCGTGTAAAGGAGAAACACTAACCATAGGGACATGGCTGCTGGCTGGGGGCTCTGGCTGAGGCCCCACATTCTGGGGCACAGGTGGCTTTAATAAGGCATGCAAGTTTGGCTGTGACTTGCTTCTCCAGGGTGGAGATCAAACTTCCAAGCTCCTGAGTGGATTTTTCAGGGCGTTTAAAATACAAATTCCAGTATCTTGCACAACAATATGAATTTGTGGTTAATTCTGCTGAAGTCTTAGTTAGGCAGAACCCAAGCTGTCTTGTCAGGAGAAATACCCTGGTATTAGCGAGAAGTTGTTTATATATCTTCAGATATTGTGATAATGAGAGTGGCTCCATAAGCCCCCATTAAAACAGAGCACTAATTGTATTTCATGTGGCCTCTCTGGGCCAGCACACGGTCACAGACAGGCTTTACTTCAGCAAAACACAGCTATCTTTGCATCACCTCGGCTGTTTCCCCCCTTAATTACATGTAATTGTATAGTCTAATTTATTCTAACGCCTAAAAGTGCACATTTAGAATGAAGGTCTAGTTTGAGAGGGAGGAGAATTATAAACCACTGTAATTGCCACGAGCGATCTCAAAGAGTGATGGTGTTTACTGTGAATTCTTACCAGGGAAAGAGTAAGGCAGTCCCCAGTTAAGACACTCTTCAAAGACCACAGGTCATGGTGACAATTAGACTTGCCATTTGATGTTATACCATTGGGCAGTTGAAGTGGACCTGCATCAACTGTGTGGCCCTGGTATATGAGGGTACATTGACATGTGAGGACAGGTGGAGTTGACAATGAAAATAGCCACGAGGTCCTGGGCAGAGCAGAGGTCTCTCTGTGGACAAGGCAGAACAAAGGGACTTTTCTTTCCAAATTTTTTTCTTTTTCTTTTCTTTTTTTTTTAATTATCTACACATATTTCTGTGTGTCTGTGTATGGGTATGTGCACATGTATGCAATGCCGTCAGCAGCCAGAAGAGGGCGTCAGATCCTCCCGAACATGGTATCAGGTCTCCTGGAGTTGGAGTTACAAGCAACCTGCCATGGGTGCTGGGAACTCAACTTTGGTCCTCTACAAAGCAGTGTGTGCTGTGTGCTCTTAACCTCTGAGCCATCTTTCCAGCCTTGGGATCTTTGTTTTCTTGAGGGGAAAAGTACAATCCAGGTGTTCGTAAGTGCTATTCAATCTAAGGCTTTCTCTGGGACAGTATATTTAGTTTTATGATCAGATTCCAGAAAAAATCACTTCTGAGCTTTGATTATAGTTCATAGATTTTGATTAACAGATGGTGGGCAACGGCTTGATGCTGCTTTAGGGTTGAGAGAGTCTAGCAACCCGCCTTCAGCTCAGCCACTGACTGGCAGGTGGTTCCTTTGCTGACTCTGGCCCCACCCACTCATTCGGTTTTCCCATTTAAGAATGAAGATGGGTTAGCGAAGTGACTTGGTTGGGAGAGCGCTTTCCTTGCAAGCATGAGGACCTGAGTTCAACCCCCAGAATTTATATAAAAAAACCAGGAGATTGCTGCATATCTGTAACTCCAGGGCTAGGTAGGGGTGGGGGTAGTGATCAAGGGGGACACCTGACATTAATCTCTTACCTCTGTCTTCTCTAGTAAATGGACACTTTATTTTTTGAGACGGCATCTTTCACTGAACGTGGCACTCACTGGTTTTGCAAGATTGGCCAGTGATCTGAATGCAGGCATGCGTGTTGCGTGACTCATATTTTACCAGCTGACCTGTCGCCCCAAGATTCTCTTTTTTACAATGAAGTTATCGTGTTATTGGATAGCAACACCGAAAGGATCACACAGTAGATGCAGCTGACCCCTCCCCCTGGGGCCACAGTTGATGAGGCTTATCACATGAATTTGTATATATTGCTGGGTCCCTTGACAGGAGGCTGCAGACACAGTGCTGCCTTCGCCCCTCAGGACTGGAGTAGGCATCACTGAGGAGTGTGCTGCTTTCCCAGAAGGCCTTCCATCGTTATGGTATCTAAGAAAATTAGCGGTGATTCTGTGATTGCTTCCAGCTTGCTTCCATTAACAGAGCCACAGAAGTAGTTTGTTCATTCTCTCTCTCTCTTTCCCTCTCTCTCCCTCCCCCTCTCTCCCTCCCTCTCTCCCTCCCTCCCTCTTTCCTTCCCTCCCTCCCTCCCTCTCTCTCTCCCTCCCTCCCTCTCCCTCTTTTTGTCTCTCTCTCCCTCCCTCCCTCTCTCTCTCCCTCCCTCCTTCTCCCTCTCCCTCTCCCTCTCCCTCTCCCTCTCCCTCTCCCTCTCCCTCTCCCCCTCTCCTTCTCTCTCTCTCTCTCTCTCTCTCTCTCTCTCTCTCTCTCTCTCTCCATCGCCCCCCTCTTCTTTCTTTGTTTCTCTCAAGCCCTTTCCTGGTTCAGGGCCTTTGCACTTGCTCCGCAGTCTCTCTGTCACCCCAGGACTCAGCTCAGATGTCATCTCCCCAAGTGTCTTCCCTGTATGTTTTATCGATAGACACTTCCTGGACATAATATGCCAATATCTGACATTTACTCTCACTCTGGTTGGTCTAGAACTTTCTACATACACCAATCTGACCTTGAACTCACAGAAATCCACCTGCCTCTGCATCATGAATGCTAGGAATATATAGGAATAATGCGCATGCCACCACACCTGGCTAAGATTCCGTTTTTATTTTGTGGCCATTGGTTGTGTTCTTCACCCCATGTTCCATCTGACACCAGCTGCCAAAGGCAGAGGCTGTGTCTGTCACCATGATAGTTTACTGTCCAGAATGTCATCTACCATACACAATCCATACATACTTGGAAATGAATGACTATCCTGTAGGTGACAGTTCCAAGCAGAAGAGATGGTAAAAAATGCTCTGGACCTCAGTATTTTCGGAATGTATCCAAAGTCCTAGAACTACAAGCTGCCCCCAACCAGCTCTGGGTCACCATAAACCTTGCTTTCCAATGGGCATGGTGTCTGTCTCTAAGCACCTACAGTCATGCATTAAATGGTGCCTGGCTTACAAAGACCTACCTTGACCTTAAAATACTCATTTGTTTGTTCCGTTCTTTATTTGTGTGTATAAATACACATGTCATGGTATCTATGTGGAAATTAGAGGTCAGCTTTCACAAGTCCATTTGCTCCTTCTAGCTCGTGGGTCCCAGGGATCAAACTCAGGTTGTCAGACTTGGCAGCAAGTGCCTGGGTCTGGGGGAACATCACTGGCTGAGCCCTTTTAATGAGCATGAGACAGGTTAGTCAGAGTCCATGATTTTTTTGTTTGTTTGTTTGTTTGTTTTTTGTTTTTCGAGACAGGGTTTCTCTGTGTAGCCCTGGCTGTCCTGGAACTCACTCTGTAGACCAGGCTGACCTGGAACTCAGAAATCCGCCTGTCTCTGCCTCCCAAGGGCTGGGATTAAAGGCGTGCACCACCACTGCCCGGCAAGAGTCCATAATTTGAAACCCTGCTGGCTGCTTTGCTCACACTGAACTGCCTCCCTGCAGTACCCTCCTGGGAAAACATGCCGAATGGATCCTGCCACACTGCTGGCCGCATCCTGGCATGTGACTGACCAGCCAGCTCCACCTTTGGCCCAGAGAAGGCTTTGCCTGCTTACAGCCTGCATTTGGTGTGACGGGCCAGAGCCTGTGGTTAAATATTTTGATTCTCAGCCTTGAGGCTCTAGTTTAGAGGTGAGACTAGAAACCAGGGGAAGGTTGGGGGAGGGGGGTGGCAGGTCAGAGACTTCTCTCCTAGTGGGATGAGGGTGAACCCAGCAGCTGGACTTTTTGTTGTCTGTAGCTCTGGTCTGAACTTTGCTTCAGCTCCGGCCTCTAAACAGCGGGTATATAAGACCGAATGCTCATAAACAGGAACGTAAAGGGTTTTCAGCTTAAGTTGTCATGAGCTTAAGTTGCAGTATAAGTTGGGAGTGGGGCGGGGAAGTGGCTCTGTGGTCAAGAACCCTAGCTGTTAATGCACAAAGATTTCAGCGCCCATGTAAGAAGCTGGGCGTGGCTGCGTGGGTGCCATAACCTCAGGGCTGTGAGGGTGGAGACAGGAGGACTGCTGGGCTTGCTGGCTGCTTGCCTAGCTCTGGATCCAGTCACAGACCCTTTCTCAAGGGGATAAAGCAGAGCGATGGTTCAGGATACCTAACATTCTCCTCCGGCCTGGGTGTGCTCCTGGGCATGCCTACCAGAACATACCTGCACACACAGCACACGTATCACACACAAAGACCTGCACTTACCACACACACATACACATGCACACACATACACACACACACACACACATACATGGAGGGGAGAGAAATTAATCTGTAAAGGCAAGGACAGTGGGCAAGGACAGTGTTGGAAGTTCAGATATGAAAATAGTTGAGAGACATGGCTGTGTGGGAGAGGGAGGGGGTTGGAGGTGGGGGATGGGGGTGGAGGTGTTGGAAGTAGGAGGGAAGTCTTCCCAAGCACCTGCTTAGCCAGTTGTTTCTCTGGGAAAATGCTCTCTCTCTGATTTCCAACCCTGGCACCTCTGGTGGGGTAACTGTGGGCTGTGCTGGTTTCTTTTGACTCCCAGTGATGTTGGAGTTACCCACCTCCGATATGTCCTGAGGACCTCGTCAGAGATGATCAGCTAAGGAGGAGGGGCCCTCAGACCACTGTAGCTTCCATCACATAGACTGCTGACCTGGAGCAAAAGGAGAAAGATGTTCTGCCCTTCTCTGTTTCTTGACTGCGCTTGGGATGGGAGCAGCTCTGGCTGCCTTTAACTCTGGGCTGAAATGGACTCTTTGTCCCTTAAAAGGGGGTTGGAGCCTAGAGTCACAGGCATGTTCTCTCTTCTCCCTCCGCCACCTTCCCTTTCTCCTCTGGCTGCTGTGATATAAACAGACCTTGTTTGACACAATGGGTTCAACCGTGAGCCAAAATAAACCTACCTCCCTAAAGTTGCCCTCTCTGGTATCTTATCACAGTGTTGATATAAAACTACTTAGAACCCCATGCTCCAGTTTGGGTATGTGACTCCGAGTTGGCTAATCCATGCATTATGTGTCCTGACCAGGAATTGGTCAGGCATGAGCCCATGATACTTTGAGGGACCAATTGGGCCAGGCCAAGGATTTTCTTTTGAGCCTTTGAATGAGGGCAACTTCTACTGGGTGACAGGGGAGCTGCTGGGGCCACAATGGGCAGGGAGCAGGCACCTGGGATGGGAAGGTAGGACTCCAAAGTGGTTCCCAAGATTTCTAATGCCACTGTCCCTTTGGGTGTATGCAGGACCATGGACACAATGGTTTCACCCTAGGATGAGGCTGTGGCAAGGGGACTTTGCAGATGTGATTAAGCTCCCAAGTCAGTTAATAGAATTCACTGGGAAGGAGAGTGTCCTGCTTAGGCCCAGTTAATCAGGCACAAACCTCAAGGGGGTTGGATTCTTTCTAGAATAATATTATCTAGCTGGCTGTAAAGGGAGGAGTGAATTTTCATCTTCTGGAGGGTACATGGTGAAGAGTGAAGATTGTCCTGACTGACAATAAACATTCAGAATCCTAGGCTAGGGGGTCGTCCAGTTGGTAGAGTGATTGCCTAGCGTGAATGGAGCCTTGGGCTTCAATCCCAGCACAATTTAAGGCCAGGAGTGTCTGTGCATGGCTGTAATCCTGGCATGGCCTTAAGAAGGTGAAGCAGGAGAACAAGAAGTTCTGGATTGTTTGAGGCCAGCCTGGACTATGTGAGACTCTCTCAAAAACAAAAGTCCTCCTAGAAATCTTAGCCCCACCACCTCAAGGAACGGAGTTCTGGGGAGCTATGGCCACAGCTTTGCCTGCTTTCAGCCCAGGCTGCCATTTCAACCCACCGTGACACTGAGCAGAGGGTGAGGAAGCCCATAGCCAGACTCCTGACCCTTTGGACCTGTGGGAAGTAAACAGCATTGTTCTATACTGTGTGTGTTGACTTATGCAATGTTCTATACTGTGTGTGTTGACTTATGCAATGTTCTATACTGTGTGTGTTGACTTATGCAATGTTCTATACTGTGTGTGTTGACTTATGCAATGTTTTATACTGTGTGTGATGACTTATGCATGCCACGGAGTCAAGGCAGGTTCAAGCACCTAGGTCATGCTGTGCCTGAAGCCACCTTGTCACACATGGACTTTAGGTCATGTTGTCCTATAAGGTGCT
The DNA here is from genome assembly GCF_011762505.2 of Arvicanthis niloticus. Classification (NCBI taxonomy): domain Eukaryota; kingdom Metazoa; phylum Chordata; class Mammalia; order Rodentia; family Muridae; genus Arvicanthis; species Arvicanthis niloticus. The sequence goes on from NC_047659.1 coordinate 135,285,318, forward strand.
CCTCCTCCTCTTTTAAACTCGCTCCTTTAAAAATCTCATTTGTTGGCCGGGCAGTGGTGGCACATGCCTTTAATCCCAGCACTTGGGAGGCAGAGGCAGGTGGATTTCTGAGTTCGAGGCCAGCCTGCTCTACAGAGTGAGTTCCAGGACAGCCAGGGCTACACAGAGAAACCCTGTCTCGAAAAACCAAAAAACAAACAAACTAACTAACAAACAAACAACTTGTTTGTTGACGATCTTATTGTGTTTGTGTGGTGTACATAGGGTGCTAGGTGTGTGGAACTCAGAGGCCAGTTTGTAGGTGTTCTCTCCTTTTGCCTTGGGATCTTAGATTTGAACTCAGGCCATCAGGCTTGCTCCCAGTGCTTTTACCCACAGACCCCCTTTAAGCCTTGGCTTTTGGCAGATATCCAGGACTGCACCATGTGGATGGACCTAGTCCACATGCCTGATCTATGTAGTTACTTACTGAGCCTGGGATCCTCTCTGGCCCCAGGACTGAGCTGTGAGTTGTGTGTGTGGTGTGACTCACATGTCAGATATCTTACACTGCAGCTCTATGGATGCACCACCTTTCTACAGCCTCTGGACTCTTCCTGGCACTTCTCATGGGGTCTTTCAGGGCATGAGTGGATAGCGTGTTTATTGGAGGGAGATTGACACACAGTTTCCACAAAGGCCTAAGTAGTAAATAGTTGTGTGTTACAAGCCACAGACGGTCTTTCTTTGTATGTATTCTTTTTCTGTTCAACACCCGTTTAAAAATGGCAATACCATTCTTAGCCTGTTGGCCACAGGAAGCAGAGGAATTAGATTGGCCTGTGGGCTGCAGGTGGCCCACTCTGTCTTGGAACATAGGCTGGAGCCAAATTCTTGAGCTTGAACCTCTGGCCCTGTTCATCTGAGACCCAGAGCAAGGACTTCAGGTATATCCTCTATGTGGAAAGGGGAATCTGAGAGAACCCACCCCTTGAGGTGATTATGAGGTCAAATGAACTGAGATGCAAGGCTGTGGCCTTGTTTGGGCAGAGACAGGGCCTCCAATTATTCTTGGCATGGTCTGTAACGGCTGGCTGTCTCTTTCCCAGCTTGCAAACTCTCAGCCGGGTGAGACAGTCTCTTGGGTCTGTTGGGTCAGATTGTGGGACTGGACCTCTGGGTTTCTCCAAATCTCTGTATCCATCCAGAACGACTGTAGGTGGATAATGTAGATACTGGATGGGGGCTCCCCTTCACCCACACCTGTATCTCCCCTGGAGCCTGACGGAGCACCACGATGTAGGATGGGTTCAGCTCCATCCCCCACCCCCCTGTGCTGGCAGAACTGCCTAACTCCAAGTTCATGCTGGCCCAGAACCTGGCAATGTGATCTTACTTGGAAATCATCTTTGATGTAAATAATTAAGGTGAGCTTAAAAGCATAGGTTTGGTTGATAGGTTACTGTTGGCTCTAGGCATGAGACATTTTATTATTATTTTATTTTTTGAAGACAGGGTTTCTCTGTGTAGCCTAGATCCACTCCTGGACAGACCCATCTCGCCATGGATGAGTCAAAGGGAGTGGGGGGAAGGGAGGCATGGGTCAGGATCCACCCCTTCTTCTGTAAGGGAACTTGAGGAAGCACTCCTGGTATATGTAGCCTTTCTGCCCTGGAGGGTGACTGCTGTTAGTGTTGGGACACCAGCCTCAGCATGAAGCTTGTGTGTGTCCAGAACCGACACACAGGGATCCCTTGCTAAAGCAGAACTCAAGCTGGGAATGTTCAGCAAGGTTGATGAGGACCCAGTGGCGGGCTCTTTTGGCCCTGTGAAACCCCTAAACTCTGGATTGTGTGGACGGAGACTACAGCTCCCAAGATCCACTCAGCACCTAGGGCTGACCTAACAGGATCCCCTACTTTTCTCTGTGTCCTCCTTAGAGCAGGACCTTGTCTTACCGCATGGCTCTGGCCTCTGAGGGTACCTTGCGTTCAGGCCCACCCTGCCCCATGAGTCCCAATGGTGACTTATCATTTGGGCTTTCTTTTGCTTGGCAGTGGCTCTGTCTAGCCCTGGTGCTCACAAAGGTTGGGCAGCCGACCAAGACAGCATCAGAGGCTCCTGGGACAAGCCAGACTCAGCCCATCAGTCCTCATCACCTTAGAGAAGGCAGCAAGGGATGAGAATGATTCTGATAAGCTGCAAAGAGTAAACTGGCCATAGCTGGTTAAAGCAGGATGGGGCTTTGTTCCGAGACATTGAGCAGTTCCCACCTAGGGCTAAGCCATCAGGGTCTGGCTTAGCCATGTAGACACAAAGCAAATATATTGTGTGGAGCCCTGACCATATACCAAGGCCACCATGACACTCTGCTGCCCTGGAGGAACCCAGGGCCTCTCTCAGGCATAGCCATCACTTCTTAAGGCTCCACATTCCATCTCCTATTGAAGGACCCAGAGCAGGTGACTACAGCCATCCACAGAGGAGTCTGGGAATCCACCTGGTAATTCCAAAGTGGCGGCTTTGGTACCAGTTTTATAGCTGGAGAAATGGAGGGCCAAGGTCACACAGCTTTAAGATGGACCCTGGGGTAGATCCTTCTTTGTTACCTCTGGAATCCACCAGTCTGGTAATCTGCAGTTTTGAAATTGGCCTGGGAAGATAGGGACCATCCTGGAGAGGACAGCAATGTGTCCTGAGGGTATTGGGTGGTCATGAAAGAGAAAACCCAGCTGCTTTCAAACACTCCACCATTGTAAAAGGCCTGGGCAGAGCACCTGACACACCCCCATCCCTGGGCCTGTTTATGTTTGGGGAACCATGGAGCAGTAAGGACAAGTGACTTGCGGGAGGTTCCAGAATATACTTCAGCCTTCCAAAGGCAGTGCGACATAGAAAGTGGCCCAAACTTCCCTCCCCAGCCTCTGCCTCCTGGAAGCCCTAATGCTGGGCTGGGCTTCAGTCAAAGTGAACACATGTCACTGAGGCAGCGGAGTGAGTCCTCAACATCCAGGTGTAACCTCATAGAAGGACATGGTGATAGTTGTGGAATGTCATAGCCTATGCAATGTAGCTTCAGACTTTGTGTCTGCAAGATCAAAGTCCCACCCTGACCTTCTCACCGAAGCAGGGAGCAGTTTTGCCCACCCAGTAAAAAGTTCACGTGCGTATCCACGGTTGGAGGATCCACCCCGGGATCCATCTTTCAGCTGTGTGACTCTTCATTTCTCCATCTATAAAATGGCTACCCAAGTCGCCTCTTCCTTTGTTACCTCTGGAATCGTCCGGTGGATCAAACAGGCCTGTAGTATACCACAGAAGGACCAGCCATGCTGGCAGGAGCATGGCTGGTTACCCCTTCATCCATCGGATTCCTTGTCAGTAGCTTTCTAAGGTCCCCCGTGGCAAGGGAAGATAGAATGTGTGATTTGCTGGCAGCTGCATTCCTGCAGGTTCCTAAGGCTGCAGATGCCCGGCTCTGGCCTTCCCAGTTGGAGCCAACTCTTTAGGCAGTTAGTGAATTGAGAGCCTTCTCAGGGCTTCAACAGAGCCCACCCGTGGCGAGCCATTAGCAGACACTGTGAAGATCAGTGGCCACAGGCTGTCCGCCTCCACCAGTGTGGAGACAGCCGCCGCAAAGACCTCTAAGCAAGCATTGTTCTGAGGTGACCCACAGACTGTGCTGATCCCACAGTGTCACTTCAGAGCAGGAAGTCAGGAAGGGAGGGGCCTTCTAGTGCCCAGAGGCTGCTTGCCTGTGGAGCTTTAGCAAGGGACTTTGATCGTGTAGCCAGGGCCAGCAGCATCTCTGGACAACTTTGGTGAGACATTTATTCATTTGCCGGACCTCTTATGAGTACGGGGTTCCACAAAAAACCTCCAGACTCTGGGGCCAGAAAGGGTGACTTTTCCCAACTCCTGCTCTCAGGGTCCAGTCTAGTAAGTGACAAGATGCTGAGAGCTGAAACCCACACTGGCTTTCCCCATTCCCCTTTGCTGGGAGAAACTTGAGTTTGTTCAGGTGGTCCAAGGCTAGCTCAAGGTAGGTGGCTCCTGGTTGTTTGCATTTCTTAATTTGGCCCCTGGACCTGCAGCTTCAGGATCTCCATTCAACGATTGAAAAAGGCAGTCTTGAGTCCCACAGCAGGCCGCTGCTGAGCCATCTCTGCCCCCTCCACTCCCCAGCCCTCCAGGCCCCCAACCTTGTGATATGTGACAAGCAGGAGAGGGATGGATGAGACTCTGTGCCTGCTGGGATGGCACACACAGATATTAACACTGGGGTAGTGGGGTGGTGGGGTGGTGGGGTGGTGGGGTGGTGGGGTGGTGGGAGACAAGGAGGTTCCAGGGCATGTGGTAGAGAGGGCTTCTGGGATGGATCCTGTGACTGCCATCCATCAGGTGCTGTGGCTTCTGAAGTCACTTTACCTTTCGGTCACAACATGACTGCCAGCAGCAACAGAAGTCATAAAGTTTTCTCTTCAGGGCAGTTCACCTCCTTAGCCCATGTATCTGTGCCGGGACCACTCACAAGAGTCAGGGGATTGCTCCATGTCACTGGCAGACTCATCAAGATGGCTTGGGGCTGGGAACCTTGATGGTGTCCTCTAAACCACCATGGGGCAGCACAGGATGTGGGAACAAGAACCTGGTTAGGCTTCTGTTGTGCCAGTAGGCACACGGGTGTAACAGTAGGCAGTCTCTTGGGCAGGGCTGTGGGGTACCACTATATGCTTAGATAAACAGTTGGCACTGAGAGGAACTGTGGCTGCCACTTTCTGCCCTGAGAGCTTTGGTGCATAGTGAGTGTTCAGGAAAACCTGCTCCTCTGAGCACAGGCCCGGAGAATCAGACTCGCCGCCCTCGGAACACAGCCACCCAGAGCCATGGCTTGCAGCGGGCTTGCTTCTGAGCTCAGCAGGGCGTGGCCAGCTCATTGAGTCAGTTTTCTGCCAAACCTGTCTGTTCCAGTTGTGCTCAGAATGGCAAACACCTCACAAAGGAGCAAGCCTGGGGGTGACTACAGCCTGGTGACAGAGGAGCGGCTGGATGTGACAAGCCAGATCACTGAGAGAGGTTTGACAGAGCAAAAACATCTGGAACAACACAGCCCAATACTGTCACCACAGGGAACAGGCAGCGATGGTATATCAAATGCAGCTACCGGGTCGAGGCCGACTTTCCGATTTGTTTAATTTTCATTAAATGACCAGAAAGGGGGGCCCTCGGTTTAGCCAGTGGGACACGCGGTTCAGCCACTGGAGGACTTTTGAATTGAGTCTGACTGGTTTTGTACAGGTCTGCTTTTTCAACTGGCAGTTTCTGAGGTCTCAATGGTGCTAGACCTTGTGTTCCACCCTCAGCACCCGCAACTAAATAGACAGGGGGCCAGACTACATCTGATGGATGGATTCACAAGCTATGGCTACAAGCATCTCATAAAGTGCTGGAGACCTTAAAAAAAAAAAAAAGTAAGACACCCTAACTTTTACTAAATGTGGAAGTGATATTTTAGAGGTGTCTTGGGTTAAAAAATAAAATATGCAAATTGTGCTCATTGACAGAGTGATTTTTTTTTTCCTGGACAGGGTTTTACTATGTAGCCATGGCTGTCCTGGAACTAGCTATGTAGACCAGCTTGGACTGGAACTCACTCAGAGATCCACCTGCTTGTGTCTCTGTGTGCTGGGATTGGAGGTGTAAGTCGTTAGCCTGGTTCCTGTTAAAAGTAAAGGTGCGTTTCTTTGTATCACATTAATTGCCATTGTTTTTCCACTGAATGACGTTATTTCCACACGGTGGTGGTGGTGGGGTGATGCCTGGCTGTAGGCCCAGGCATCATGTGCACACCTGGTGCCCATGGAGGCCAGAAGAGGTTGTCAGACCACTTAGAACTGGTTGTGAGATGCCATATGAATTCTGGGATCTGAATCTGGGTCCTCTGGAAGAGCAGCCAGAGGGCCTGGCTGCTGTGTCGGGTGCTTCAGATGAAATCCCAAGCTCCCTGGATCAGTCTGGTTCAGTCAGTGTCCCTGTGTCCATGACCGAGGGGAGGCAGTGCTTTTCGGGGACAGAGGTGTCCTGTCTCGATGTCTGGGATGTTGTTGTGTTCCTCTTCCAACCACCAGAGCCCAGTCAGTAAGCAGCAATCTAACACTAGTGGTCAGGGCCCGCTTGTACCCTGAACACCAGCTCAACCAATCTGCAGTTATCGCTCCAGTGAATTGGTCCTACTCAGTCCAATCCAGCTTGCCTGGGAACTAGAGTTCCCAGAATTAGAGTCCCAGCACATAGTAAGTATCAGGGGCCCGGATGAATTGTGCCCACCAACAGACAGTTGTGCAATCACCCTCGAGGCTAAGGAAGAGGGATTTTGCAGGCCCTGGAGATGTGGCTTTGTGCCCAGTAGCTTTCTTTCTAATCGATCTCAAGAGACGAGCTGTCAAATGCCAATTATCCCTAAAGGGAGTGGAGAGCACTGTGGGAGGAAGGGAGGCGGCCCTCGCTTCCGCTGTGAGCTGTGACACGCCGTATGGCACCACTGACAGGTGGTCAGATTCAGACTCAAGACGCCAGGTTCAAATTCCAGGTCAGACTCGCTGGGGCCAATGTGTCTCAGGATAGACCACCGTGGTTGTGGAGTGTTTTCTCCTCTTTGATCCCCAGGCCTGGAAGCAGCATCATTCCTTGCTCTGTTGGCCTCACTCCTGTGAAACCCCCCCTTCCCCCTTTCTGACTGTTGTCCTCTTCGGAGGCAAAAATTTCATTTCTGAGGAGCAGGTGGTAGATGGGACAGGGACAGCACTCTTCTGAACTTGCCCAGGATTTAAAAGGGATGCTTCCCAGTCTGCATCCCGACCACAGTAACACAGTCTAATAGTCTTGCTGGACTACTGTAGAACATGATGAGGGATCAGCTCGGTTGAATGAGACCTTCTGTGGGCAGGGAAAAAGCAAATCTAGAGAGAAGGAAGCTTTGCCAGGGGCCTGGGAGCCTCCTATTGCCAGGGCCCCAGTCTCACTCTTGGTCAGTTTATTCAATCAACATGTATCAGAGAGACTCTGTGCTCAGGGTTTGCAGGAATAACAGAGGTGTTGTGTGTGTGTGTGTGTGTCTAGAAATGGGCTCAAACCGGACTACAGGAGGATTTTTGAAAGTCAGATAAAAGCCAGCATTCCTCTGGAATGCTTGAAACCAGTTCCCATCTGCCCAGTGAGTCATTCCCCCCCCCCCCCCCCCCCCCGCCTTTGGCCAAAGGATCTAGGGCTCTTCTCCCTGACACCTGTCGTTACATATCAAAGCCCATGCCACCTCCTCTGGGCTAGCTCAGTCCCTACTCACAAAGCAATATATTTTTGTAATATATTACAAAATACTTGTAATACATTTCAAAGTCCACCTTGCCTCCCCAGGCTTCCCTCCTCCCTGATACCCATTTGTTCTCTTTATAGAGACAAAGTGAGGCTTCCCCCCCCAACCCCCTGATCTTCTAGTCCCCCTTCTACCTTCTAGCTCTACTATGTTCTATCTCTTGATAACCCCCCCCCACACACACACCACCACCACCACCACCACTGCTTTCCCTCCATCTTGCAGATAGCTCTGGCCATATTCAGTTGACTTTCTTTTCTCTCTGGTCTGGACTCTTCCAGATGCCTCTGGATATTTTCTCTCTTCTGCATGCACAGCAGAAACCTTCCTCTTCACCATACCGTTTCATTCCTGTGCCCCCTCCCAGACATCTGGTGCCAAATCCCAGAAAGGACCCAGTTCCAAGCGTCCCGGCCTCTCCTAACCAAACCAAATGCTGATTTTGAGTCTCCTAAAGTGTGGGTCGTTTGATTACTCACTACTCTGGCAGGTGCCACCTCAGAGCTGCCTGCTTGATCTGTCTCTCTGCTCCCGGAGCTAGTAAGTAAACGCCACAAAGTTGTACTGGTGTGTCAGGCAGCTTAGTCTTGCCCCAAAGGCAGACTTGAAGATTGAGGGACAGGAAGGTCTCCAGTGCCGTCAACTCTTGTCATTATTTCTTTATTCATCTGCTCTTGCAGATGGATATTGACCCCCCCCCACTCCCCTCCATTACAGTTTCAGCTTCAGGAAGGCAGGAATGAACCTCCCTGTGCTGGCCTATGGCCAAGGCAGGTGCTAGCTCAGTTCAGTATGTGTTTGCTGAATACCCAACTGATATGTGGACATATCATATGTGGGCAGAGATTGTGCCTGCTTCTGACACCCCACCTTGGTATATAGTCGGGCTCAGTAAATAGCTACTGAATGGATGGACTAATGAACGAATGAAATCTCTCAGGGCCCATGAGTGCCTCTCCACTACACCGTCTCCAGGACCCCCCCCCCACACCTCTTCTTATCTGTTCCCTAGCCCCTCTTGGGTGATGTTGTCTCACACCCTCCTCCGGGTTGCTGTCATACCTCCTTCTGCCTGATTGACCAATGTCTCTTCCTCTGGGCATCTTGGGGCATCTGACAAGGGCTTCTTTCAGCTATAGGCTATGGTGCCCCCTCTGATTGGCTTGCTGTTCATGCGTGGCCCTCCTGGAAACATGTTCCCACGTAGCTAGAAAGGTTGTGAATCTAGAAGTCAGTTGTCTTCTACTTGCCCAGTGCTAAAAACAGCCCAGTCCCCTGATGGCTGCACCTGTGGATGGAGGAGAGATATTTTTAGCAGGCAGTAGACGGCACCAGAGCCCAGATCAGCACTTCCTGCTGAGGCTGGAGCCTCCAGTCATACTCTGAATGGCTGCCCAGTGTCTCCTCAGGTCAGCACTGCCTCAGGTGCCCAGGATGGCAGGGACCAGCTGGATGTCCGTTTGTGGATGTTAATCTGGTGGCTGCTTGTGGCCCTAACCCCTTTCCATCCGTAGAGCCCTTGGTCCCACCGGAGCCGGGCTCTGTCTTACCCTGGCAGCCTGGTTAGTGTGGCAAACATGCCCTGTCACACTGGTGTGGGACTTAAGGCCACCTTTCTCACTGGTGGCTGAGCTTCTTAGTCCTTATGAGTGTCTTCAGTGTCCCTCCATGTGCCAGTATGGGGGAAACCAGGGACCTCTACTATATCAAAGACTACATCTCCCAGTTTGCCTTGTGGTTACAATGTAGCCAATCAAGTGCAAGTATTGTCTTTTTTTTTTTTGTCTTTTCTGTTTTCATTGGCTGGGAGGGACCAAGGCTTCAGTATCTGGGAGAAAGAAGGCAACTGTACCAAAACTCATCTTATAAAATAGCTGGGGTTGGGGCCTGTTTTCCCTGTCTATAAACAGGAGAGTAATTATGCCCACGTGCTCTGCTCTTTGGAAGCTGGGATTCTTTTGTGTGCTAAGATGTTGAAAATTCAACACCAGTGGTCTAAGGCAGAGGTAGAGTTACAATTTGTGTGTAAGAAAGCCTGGCCCATATAGAAGACCAAGTGAGGTGTAAATCTACAAGAAGGCTGTTCCGAACTTCTGCTTGCTGCTGTGTCCTCCCCCCCACCCCACCCCACCCCAAGATTCCTTCCCTCCCAGCCTCCTCCCTCTGCTTGTTTTTAACCTTCCCAAATTCCAAGTTCCAGGGTCCCAGAGCCGATTGCTTACTGGTGACACTGGAGCAGCACAGGGGGTGTGAGTTTACAGATGTCCTAGTTCCCAGACCCATTCTGCCACCTCCAGCTTCAGGATGTGTTGCTAAGCAACCCCATCTCTTCTTCCCTCCCTTTCTAGACCTCACCTCCGCCTTCCAGCTCTCTAAGCACCCATGGCTTCTCGGGCTTATTTCAACCTTGGGCCATATGTTCTAAGCCTGGTGGCTTCGTGGGATCATCTCTTCAGACTGTGAGCAGTTCTGCCCTCCAAGCAGCCTATATCCTGGTTGTAGGGTGTTCTTCCTATTTGCTCTGTGGTGGTCCTCCTGTGGGAGCTTCCTGGCTGATGGCTCATACCACCACCTCATCAACTGGAAGGCTGGGGCTCAGTTAGGAGATTGGACTTGGTGGTAGCGTGTGGGGGTGTGGGAGTGTGGAGCTTATAGTCTCTGGGTTGCATCTGGGGTCCACCCTTCCAACCACGGCTCACTGTTTGCCAAATGAAAATGTTCTCTGGCCTCCTCTCTTCTCTCCCTGTGTCCACTCATCCCTTGGATGATGGCTTATTGAATATTTTTTCTTTAAATCCGTCTGTTTTGGCTGTCACCAAGCCACTTCTATTGAAAGGGAACTCCATCACCAGGGTAAATAGGAAGCCGATGGCAGGCAGCTCTGAGGTAACCATAGAAATGAAAACAGTTGGCCTAAACAGAGGGGCTGCACTTGCAGGAAGCCCAGGCTTGTCCTTTCCCTCCTCCAGAGGGTGATATGCTGGGTTTGACGATGTTAAGGGCACTTTTATCAAACTGAGGCATTTCCTTTGAGGCAGAAGAGTGAATTAGAGCAGGGTTACCTCTATGGGGTCCTCTCAAGTTTGTTATTTGAAGTGCCTGGAGCAAGGCAGGGGATAGGGGTGGGGTAGGGGTTCAGGAGGAGGGAGCGCAGGGAATGCCTGGCCCACACAAACATAGAGAAGCCAGTGTCCTGCAAGGGACAGGACGGTAGTGAAAGCTGGCAGAGAGGGGCTGGCTCCTATTCATACCCAGTCCTCGTGGCACCCAGCAGGGTGGGACAGCATTTTCTCACTTGTATGGCAGTGTGGCATCTGGCCTTCCCTTCTTATCAAGTGTGCAGTCCTCCAAGGCTAAGCTTATGGGATAAGAGGAGACCCAGAGTATCCGTGTATTAAATCTACCTATCTATTCCTCCGTGTCCTGGCTAGCTCCATGACAAAGACACAGCATGGACAGTGGCTGTAGCCACAATCCCCTGGGAAGTGTTCTGGATTGGATTTGGGAGCCCTTGTCAGCCAGAAGAACACGACAGACACCCTACCCTGAGATCTCACTCCATCCATGCCCGCTGGCCTGAGTGACCCATTGACTTCCTGTCTCTCAGCTCCTTCCCTGTTGTCAGCAATTAGCATATTTCAAGCCCACAACAGAAAGGCCAATAGGTGTTGGGGGCCCTTGAAGGGAGGACAGCTGAAACATCTTTCTTTGCACCACTGCAGAGAGGAGTCTGAAGACAAAGGTCCTTAAATCATGTATCCATCCCTGCAGGCTTCCAGGGCCTAAGGAGGGTTAGTCTATTCACCTGGAGTCAGCAAAGGGTGACCTGGCCACACCAAGGACTGTCCACTCAGAGATGCTTCAAGCAGGAGGATAGGGCCCTGCTTGACACAAACTGACCATGTGTTGGAGGCAGGAGAGTGGGACAGTCACAAAAATGCCCAACAACATGGAAGCCCAATCAGAGATGAAGGTGTGGTCAATGGTGGGTTATAGAAACCTGGCTGGGTGCATGTGTGTGCACATGTGTCTTAACATGAAGTGTCTTCCTCTTGCTTGCCACCTTATTTTTTTGAGATGGAACCTGGCACTTATCCTGGCCAGCAGGACCCAGGGATCCTCTTGCCTCTGCCTCTCCAGTGCTGGGATTATAGGCATGTGATACCACGCTGGGCTGCTTTACCTAGGCTCTGGGGGTCAAAACTCGGTGCTGAGTCATCTCTCCAGCATGCCCTCCCCAGGTTTTAAAGATTCTTTCTTTCTTTCTTTCTTTCTTTCTTTCTTTCTTTCTTTCTTTCTTTTTCTTTGTTTTTTGTTTTTTGAGACAGGGTTTCTCTGTATAGCCTTGACTGTCCTGGAACTCACTTTGTAGACCAGGCTGTCCTCAAACTCAGAAATCCACCTGCCTCTGCCTCCCAAGTGCTGGGACTAAAGGTGTGCGCCACCACCGCCCAGCTTAAAGTTTCTTTAAAAATGATGTGGCTTTATTTAGTGTGTGCACACCATGGCATACATGTGGAAGCCAGGGTAGAACTTTTGAGAGCTGGTTTTCTCTTTCTACCATGTAGGTCCTGGAGAGTGACCCTCATTCATGAGGACTGACAAGGCTGTAAGCATATTTACCCACTGAGCCATCTAACTTATCTTCCTTAAAAAACAAAACAGAACATCCAAACACAGTTATTTTAGGTGGATTTCCTTTTTTTTTTTTTTTTTTTTTGTTTGTTTGTTTGTTCAAAAGAAATCTTCACAAAGTTTCAAACTCTGCACAGGCTGTGGGTCCATCCAAGTCACCTAACCTAAGACGGAGTAATAAAAAGCGGCCTCACAGGAGGGGCTCTGTCTCAGAAGGGGTGGCTGTTTATCCAGGTGGACACATTTGTAAAAACTCCTTGAACCCCGCCCCCTTTTTTTCCGGAGGGGTCCCAGGCACTACGTTGGTGCGCGTGGGGGATGGGTTTGTAGATCCAGTGCTCAAGTCGGCTCTCCACATGGTGTTGTGTTCACATCTGTACACATCCTCCCGGACCCTTCCGCTTCACTGCTAAAATCCCGGATCCAATGCGAGGTTGTGTGACACCTGTCACATGGTGCTAGTTAGAGAAAATAGACAAAAGGTCTCCATGTGATCCGTACAGAGGTATCGCTCGTTCTAAATAAGGTTTTTCTTTCTCTTTCCAGTTTTGTTTTTGTTACTGTTGTTTGTTTCTTTTAAAAGCCGGGTCTCCTGTAGCTCAACCTAGCCTCGGACTTGCTATGTCGTCCAAGTTGTCAATGACCTCGAGCTGCATTCAGCTGGGATTACAGGTGTATCCCACGGCACTCAGTTCTATACAGCGTTGGGAATTGAACCTGCGGCCCTCGGTGTGCTAGGCAATTGTCTACTAACTGGGCTCCCTTCTCACACTTGCTTTATAAAACTTTTTTTTCTCTTTTAGGATAAGATCTTTCTCACTCTGTAGCTCAGGGTAACTTTGAACTCAAGGCAATTTTTCTGCCTCAGCTCCCTCATGCTGGATGACAGGTAATAGCCACCACACCCAGCTCCAGCCTGGTTTCAAACTCACCATCCTCTTGACCGCCTTGGCTTTGCCAAGTTCAGGAACTTCAGGCAGATGTCACGACCCCTGGCCAGAAGCAATTTTCTTACTAATGTTTTTAATACGAGGGCTGGGTGATTCAGAGGGTCAGTGCTCACTCTTAGACGTCACAGTTAAAATGGGGACACCTAGGAAGCCACACACAGGGGAGCAGTTGACCCGGAAACCCAGGAACTGTAGCCAAAGCTGCAGCGAACTCTGAAGTGCACTTAGGGTTTTAAAGAACTCCAGAGATTGAAGAGAACAACGTCAAAGATGCTTAGCCTCCCGTGTCTCCCCTAAAAAACCCAGAAGAGATGAACAGGAGATGAGAGAAAGGAGTCCATAAAGCTAAGAGCCACACCCAGGGTGCATAATAGGGTGATAGGGGTTTAGATCTCTCTCTCTGTGTCTCTCTCAATCTCTCTCTGTTTCTCTCTGTCTCTGTCTCTGTCTCTCTCTCTGCAAGTGAGGGTTTCTGTTTCCGTTTCTGGAAGGCATGGGAACAGAGGAGTCAGACAGAGCTGAGGGGCCCTGGAGGCAGGTGGGAGGCAGCCTGAGGCAGCAGTGGACACTTCCTGATGAGTTAGTATCTGCCCTTCTGAATGATAAGTGTCTCTCCTTCCTCTTCCCCTCCCTCTCTCCTTCCCTGCCCTCCCTCCTGTTCTCCCCTCTCTCCTTCCTCCCCTCCCCTCCCTCCTTTCTTGCCCTTCCTTCTTCTCTTTCTTCCTGCTCCTCTCTCTCTTTCTCTCTCCCTCCCTCCCTTCCTCCCTCCCTCCCTCCCTCCCTCCTTTCCTCCATAAGGCTCATAAGACTGGCCTTAAACTTGCTAAGTGGCTGAGGATGGTCTTGAACTCTTGATCCTCATGCCTGCATCTCTCCAGTGCTAGGTGATAGGTGTGTGTGTGCCACTCTGCAGGGGTTATGCTGAGGGAGGTTTTTTTTTGTTTTTTGTTTTTTTTTTTTCAAATGTCAGGCAAACACTCTACCAGTAGCTACACACAGCTCCTAGTGGCTGTGTGTAGTGTGTGTGCTTCCCTCTGGGTTTATGCAGAGCCAAAATGAAATTTCAGAAGAGTAGATTTATGCCTGAAGTCCTATTGTAACAGAAGAAATCTGAGCTCTTGGTTCCCTTGGAGGTCAGCTGACAGGGATGCAGAGTGCAGAGGTCAAGAGAGGCCGGCCTGAGAAGATGTTGCCCAGAGCAACAACCTGGGGGAGGGGAGTGGGAGGGATTGGCTTAGACTCTGTCTTTGGAGGCTCTGGACAGGCCCGGTCAAGGCAGGAAATCAGGAGCGGAGCCATTCAGGACTGGAGTTGTTACTCTTAGGGGCTGGTAGCTCAGTATTGGAAAATTACTTTCCTGTCTTTGGTCAAAATAGCACTGTGGGCAGCAAGCATTGTGTATAAGACAGATAATAAAAACTCCAGCTTATAGGATGGGTGTGTACACCCCAACCTGCCCTGGGAGAAGTCACAGCACAGCAGACAGAGACCATCAGAATCCCTGCGAGACGAACCCATCCTCCTTTCTAACACACAGGAGCCCGGGTTCTAAAAGCCATTTGCCCATCCCAGCTGTTTTGAGTATCCTTGCACCCGGTTTTTTCTTTCTTTCTTTTCTTTTTTTTCTTTTTTTTTATGAGTTGAGGTCTTTGAAAGGGGACCTGCCTGTGTTGGCAGGTTTCAATTTCATCTCAGAGTCTACTCTGCCTGGTAACAGAAGCCCCAGAGCACGGGAAAGCAACCACAGGCATCTGGAAAAGATTGACTTGTGTGTTTTTAATCACCAGAAGAAAACCCAGCCAGGGAGTTGGCCAGCTGAACTGAGAGTTTGAGGGATGAGGCCAGCAGCAAGGGAGAGACATCTCATGGGTCTCAGAAACAGCTTTCCCCAGAGAACTCTGGGACAGGTCCTGAGGGAGCAGCCAGCCAGGGCTGGAAGCACAGGGCTGGGCCAGTTTTGAAAGTTTGTTTGTGCCTGAGAAGTACTTGTTTCCACATTAGGAATGAAAACACCGTTTCCCGTCTGTTTCCCATCTCTGTTTCTTCACCATCTCTTCTCTCTATCCTGCTTTCTTTCCCCTCTAATTTTTACCTTGGTGGGGAAAACCTGTTAGGATTTCTGAAGACAACTTCTTCCCCATCCTCCTCTGTGAACTGCCGAGCAAAGAATTCATTTAGATTTCTGCCATGTCGGGGCCTCTCTCATTAAATGAGCCCCATTGTCTCTTGGAAGCCCAGGCAAGTCAGCTTGCTGACGCCACCCTCCTTCCACTTCTGGCTCTCTCGGCCATAGTTTCCTTGGCAGCTTTCCAGTTTCCATTCTGTTGCTCCAAACTCCTCCCTCACCGGCCCCACCCACACACTAGTCAGAGAGCTCATCTTCTGCACCCCTTTCTGATGCCTTGTGGGGTGTACTTACCCCATGTTCATGGTTTCTGTTCCTACTGACAGTGTGACTGGACACAGCCAGACTGTTTAGATTTTTCAAAGACATGGAGATGGGTTCTTCATGTCCCTGGCAATAGTTTATATTTGCTGGGATAGGATGCGTTGTTGGTTGCAGGGAGAGGCAGATGTTCCTGTGCCCATAGTTGGAATAAAGGGCACACAAGCCCTGTCCCTTCTAAAGGAACACGCAAGCAAGAGTCCCAAAGAGCCCTTTCGCTCTCCATATGGGCCTGGATAAGGAAGTGGGCAGAGGTAAAGATTTCACATCCTTTAGCAGTTGGAAGATTTAAATGAAGACAAGCTGGTATGACATTGAAAAATCTCCATAAAAAATCTCTGCAGAGCAGATCTCATTGCATCTCAGACCGTGGCCCTGAGTGCTTCATGGACATATGCTCTCCCGAGTCCATGACTCCAGCACATCTAAGTCTGCAGGAAAATAGGCCGAGGCAGGCAGAGCTCACGGAAACTTGGGTTAATGGTAAGGAACCCCCTTCTCCTGGACTGGTGCTCAGATTGGAAGATGGGGACCATTCTGAAGGCTTGTTGAAGGCAGAGAGGGGATGCAGCAGGAAGGTAATGGCAGCTGGACTGGGAATCACATCCAGGATGTTTCTAGACACATAGGAGTGTGGGCTCTGTGCCAGTCAGTTTCAGCTGTGAGGCAAAGTCCTCTACCCTTCCAATGTTAGTGGCATACACAAGTCTTTTTGCCCCCAGTTTCTGAGGGTTGGACTTCCTGGCACTTGGTGAATGGCTTGGGGGCTCCAGGGAACAGCTGCAGGCCTTGAGGGTGTTCTTGTAAGGGCCAGGGAAGGACAGACTCTGGGCTTGCTCATGTGACCACTGGCCCCACATTCCCTTCCTAACCAAATGTGCCTCCCAACCCCTGCATGTTGAATTTGCATTGTGTGGGAAGGGGCACGGGGTCCAAGGCCACCACGAAAGGCCAGGTGCCACCAACTGGATATCCTCCCTTTATCTAAAAGGTATTTAAAGGGGCTGAGGAAGTAGTTAAGCTTGAGGGCTTCAGTTCTAGAACCCACATAAGAAAGCTGGGTGTGGTGGCATGCATATGTAGCCACAATGTTGGGGGTGTGGACACAAGAGGTTCACTGGCCAGCCAGTCTTGCCTATCTGGTGAGCTCCTGGCTGGAGAGATCCGTCTCAAAGGAGGCCAACTGCACCTCTGAGGCGGCCACCTGAAAGGACAGGGACTATCTGAAGAGATGGATCTGAGAGGCATGTTTCCCCATCCTGAATGTCCCCGCAAGCCTGGGTAGGTGCCATGTGACATGCGTTCGCTGTTTTTAATTTTCTTCTCTTCAGGGTAGGAGACAAAGCCTCATTAACATGATGCATTGAAGCAGGAAGCGAAGAGACGGTTAAATGACCTGAGAGGCTATGTTTGCAGCCAAACAGGGTGGCATTGCTACCACAGCAGTGAGCCTTGGAGAGGCCTGGAGCAGCATATGGGGGCCTGGCTGAACTTCAGTAGAGAAGGGGACCTGACAGCAGCTGTTGAGCAGTGGGGAGCTCGGCTGCACTTACCCTGTGGCCCAGCATCATCCTTCCGAGGTCCATGGCCAGTAGGGAAAGAAAGTCTCCAGAGTTCACCTTCCAGGACAAGGAGGGCGACTGCTGACTGAGGCTAGACCCTATGCTAAGTTACTGCATATTGTATAACACAGTGGGGTTTCAGAGTGGGCCTTGCCCTGGGAGACTCCATCTTACAAAGAACTCTGGATTCCATCTTGATGGCGAGGGGCGATGTGGATGACTGCAGCCCCTGGGTGAACCCCGAAACTGCCAGGTACCACCCACCCAGACCAGACTGGTAAGGGACTTATCCCTGGGAATAGAAGGGGAGTCACTTTACAGGTTTGTTAGGGTGAACTGAGACCATAGGGGGCGCACGAGTGTAGGGTGCATTGGGATCGTATCAGGAAGCTCAGGTATACCAGACAGAGGAAACTATGACTGCTTCTCACCTGACAGCACAATGGTTTAGCCCCACGTCAACCTATCATCCATACCTGTGTGTTCCTCAAGGACAAACCAGCAGAGAGTGGCCTGGCTATCTCTGGAGCTCCATTCAGCTCAGCTCAGTTCCCTGCTCCTGATGAGGCTTATTCAACTTCCTGCCAGTCCATCCGTCACCCATCTGGACATGAACTTGCCATTTCCTTCTCTGGTCCTAGGTTTGCTCTTTTACCTCAGAGCTGGACAGCTTCACCCCCAAACCCTGACTTCAGCAGTGGTAGCCCCTCCCAGCATTGGTGTGGTATGACATTCTATCTGTTTGTCGATCTATCTATCTATCTATCTATCTATCTATCTATCTATCTATCTATCTACACCTGCATAACAGAAGAGGGCATTACATCCTATTACAGATGGCTGTGAGCCACCATGTGGCTGCTGGGAATTGAACTCAGGACCTCTGGAAGAATGGACAGTGCTCTTAACCAGTAAACTGTGTCTCCATCCCATGGTATCTTATCAATACAGACTCTCAAGCCACTTCTAAAGCATTTTGGATTCTGCTACAACCTCTTTAGCCTGCATCCTTTCTGTAAAGGTGTGTATAGACACAGACATATCTCCTATGTGCCTTGTGCTATGTGATATGAGAGTTAATATTAGTAATTAAGACCAGAATAAAAGAATCAGCATTTGTCTCACCAGGTTACTAAGCGAGGTGTATTATATGACAAACCACCGTCCTTGAAATAGCTAAATCTTGTGAATGTATTGTTATGCAACGATAACTGGCAGATGGTGCTCGCAGCAATAATAGTCAGGGAAGGCCACTCTGCAAGGTCATGGCTGAGTGAGCTGTAGGGATATCAAGGGGATAGTGTTCATGACTACACTGAGTGCGTGCCTGCATAGTGTGTAGGCGTTTTGCAAGGCAGCAGCAGGTCTGGGCAGAGTGGGTAGTGAGATGCAGTTGGGATCCAGTCAAGGAGTCAGGACCATATGGCATTGGGAGGTTGGTTTAACAGGTCTGTGCCTGCCGTGTGGAAAGTGGCCTGCAGGGGACGAGGTGAAACAAGATGGATGAGTATGTATCTCCCCAGCTCCGCTTCCCAAGGGCTGGAATTGCAGTTAGGTACTGTGATGCTGTTGGCTCCTTCAGCAAATATTGGCTGAGCTGCCATTGGGTGACAAGCAGGTTCTAGACACAGGTTCTAGACACAGCAAAGAACATTTTTTTTCTTTTTGTTAATACAGGAGATGGAACCCAAGGCTTGGTGCATGCTGGGTGATCACTCTTCTTTTAGATTATATCCCTGTACTTGGGAGAGAGAGAGAGAGAGAGAGAGAGAGAGAGAGAGAGAGAGAGAGATCTACCCATCTATTCATCCATCCATTCATACACATACATATATGTGTGGGGTGGGGGTGGTGCATGGCTGGCTCTGGAGCTGTGGTAGAAGAAGAACTTACAAATTTTAAGGATTTGTCAGAAGATGAAAGATAGATCCTAGGGGGACTTCTGCAACAAGGCGAGTTTGCAGCCTGCCTCTGCAAGGCCTGCCTAGGTCCTGAGTGGCTGAGGTGTTGAATGGGCATGGGGAAGCCAGACTGCAGGGAAGAGCAGACAGGAGATAGGGTTGAGGGGAGGACTTGGTGGCCACTGTGGGGCTTGGGCTTTTCCAAGAGTCTGGAGAACAGAGGCGGAGAAATCCTAGCAAGATAGCTATCCCTGGGGCAGAGAACTGGTCCTGCCTGGGTGTGCTCCAGGCCTAGGTGCTTACCTTATTCTGCCTTTGAAGGTACTCAGGGCTTGGAGCACAGGTGGGCGGGAGGATGGGTAGGCGGGGCCTACAAGCTGGAGCTGGGCAGAAGTCTTGACAAAGAAGTGGAAGTCAGAAGATGGGGTATCCCTGGGGCTGGTGGAGGCTATAGAAATCTGCCTACCAAGTTGGATAGTCACACAGAGGTCCAGACGCATTAAATATCTCTCCCAGGCATGCACAGAGTACCACAACACAACACAGCTGGGCCTGCACTCAGCGACTCTTGCTTGGTGGTAAGTCTCTAAATAGGTCCAGTATGGTTGAGTATGACAGCTCCTGTCAGTGGTTCCTTCCTCAGCCTCCCCGCCCCCAGCTCCTGTCTATAGCTGAGAGACAGTCCTCAGGATGTCCACAGCAGAGGAGTTCTTGAATAGCCAGGGACTTAATTCACGTAGTTAATTGTGGATCTGGAGATAATTACTCATGGTATAATTGTGAGGGCTTTTCTTAATTGTAATGGAAGGCCTGTCCTGTATGTGGGCAGCAGCATTTCCTAGGCTGGGCTCTGGATTGGATAGAAAGGAGAGAACTGAGTGCACATGTCCATTGCTCTGTTGTTCCTGACCAACTGCTCCAGTCCAAACGCCTGCTGCAGTGGTTTCTCTGTGGTGATGGACTTGAGGTACCTTGAACTGTGAGCTTAAAAAAAATCCCCTCTCCCTTAAGTTGCTTTTGTCTGGGTATTTTATCACAGGAGCAGGAAAGAAACTAAGACGGTGGGGGGGGGGGCGGGGAGAAGCATTGCTGGCTTTGGGAATAAGACCAGGAGCTGTGGCATAGGCATGACCCCAAGAGGTCACAGAAGGTCAGGAGACAGACTCTCCTAGAGAACCCAGGAGGAACACAGTCCATAAATCAATTCTAAACATCAGTGTTCTGAGAGATAAGGGCATGCCGTCTGAATACGGTAGCACGTAGGCTGCGGGAATCCAAGACTGACACGTTCTGTACTCTGCCCCAGGCCCATGGAGCTGGGCCCTAAGTGCCACTGTCTGGGCCCTTTGCCCTCTGACTCAGCTTTGCTCAGCCCATGGCTGGGCCTCAGAGATTCTCTAAGGTGTCGCCTGGATGCTTGGGCCGGGCAGGACAGTGTGGTTGAGTGTCCAGGCCCTCACGGCCTGTCATAGTGGACTTGCAGGCCCAGGCTCAGTGACATTCCCATTCTGTTTTATGCTCCCTTGCTCGCATGCCTCCTTTAGCTGCTTTTTTATTAAGTGACCCTCAGTTGATCCGGTTGGATGGTACCCTGCTTCCTGTCGGGATAAAGCTGATGCATGTGCTGAGGTTGAAAACCCTGAAATTGGGGCAGGGCATATTTTGAGATCTTGGGAACTTTGAAATGTGCCCAGAGCCCAGAGCCGAGGGCAGGGCTCTTGTAATGGCCCCAGAAATGAGAACATTCTATGAACATCTGAGTTCTCAGTGGGTTTGGGGGTCAAGGATGGCGCCTCAGCTGACAAGTCAGGGTGCTGATGGTGCCCCTTTTCCCTCAGAGCAAATATCAGGGTGTGACCAAAGCTGTTAGGTCTGAGCCTGGGTCCTGGCAGCCCTGACAGACTAGACTGTGCTATTCATCCCTAATATTGCAATAGAAGGGAGAGGTTACAATGAAAAGCAGAGAAAAGAGTTCTCCACCTTAGGGTTCCTGACATGAGGTTTAGGTTTACATAGATGGCAAGGTTTAAACAGCTGGGCAGTCTTGGAAAAGCATCATCCTGCCTGCTCACTGTCTCAGCTTCAGGTCCTCAGGTCCATTGTCTTAATAGTCTGATATTCAGCGAGAGGGACACAGTGTTTCTTTTTAAGATATCCTCTCTCTTGTCAGAACAGTTACAAGGGGGCTAGTCTGTTCCCAGCACATCCACTGGGCAACGAGATCACAGAGCATCCTGGCCACCAACTGCTCCAACAAGGCCGATTTTCTCTCTGCCCTTTTGAGACTTGTGCTGAGTTCCGTTTCCAGCCAGTGGGAGATGGATGGTTTCATTACTTGCGGCGCTCAGCAATAAATCTCGCAGTTGCAATGGAGGCGAGCTCTTTCCCCAGGTTACCTCCTGTCCTGTGATTCATCACGCTTAATCTTTCCTTTACCTTTGAATCTGAGGGCTGGGGAGGAGCAGAGGCCCCAGGGACTGAGGGGCTGTCACTGCTCAGAGGCTGAGAAGAAGGGACTGTCTGCTGACAGGGTCGCAGCTCAAGATGGGCTGGAGCAATAGCAGCCTAGTGTCAGGGAAGGGGCTGTAAAGGGACCTTGGGGGACCTGCATCCTGATTTGCCAAGAAAGTCTCCCAGAGAAGAAGCGGAGAAAGCTGAACGTCAGACAGAAAGGAAGCAGCCATAAAGTTCTCCGCCAGGGGAGTGTTGAAGAATCTAATTCCCGATGAAATGTGTTCTTGTTTGTGTACAATTAATTTTCCTCCCAAATGAAGGGCTTTGTCTCTCACTCTGTGTTTCAATAGCAACCGCTCAATTAAGGCAGCGTGCTTGTCTCTCCTCAGAAAGGAGCTGCTTGGTGCTAACATGGTGGGAAGCAAACATTGCTTGGATTGGTTCCTGGTTCTAAGGAAATTAAAAAGAAAACACAAAGGAAGGAAGAAAACACCTCCAAATAGAAACTTGGCCACTCTGGGATGGCGTCACTGCAGAAATGGGGAGGCCCTGAGAATGGAGGCCAGGGACTCCTGCTCTCACTGCTGGAGATGTGGAGGAGCATCAGGGAGTCCCAGAATTTTTGGAAACTAGAACGACGCGTTCGGTTGCCCTGGGTCCAGGTGGGAGGCGCATGCCAGTGAAGCCGGATACACTGTTTCTCCGTGCATTTTATCTGTGTAGTTACATAGTTACATAGTTAAGCTCAGAAAAAATACTTAGTCACTCTGAGGAAACAGCCCTTTTACAACTGTCCTTGGAACTGAAGGAACTTGGCATTCTCTTTTCCTGGTTTCCACATGTGTGTGCATGTGTGCATTTGTGTGCACATTTGTGTGTACAGATGTGCATGGATCTGGAGGCCTGGGGTTGGGAATCCACCACCTCGATGGATTTTCTGCTTTGGCCATTGAGTCAGAGTCTCTCAATCAAACCTAGAATTCACTGGCATGGCTGTTTCTTGCCATCCAGCTTGCTGTGGACACCCCTTACCCCCACCCCCACCCCCGCATCTGCCTTCAGAGGCTGCAGTTAAAGGACAGCCACTGTTCCCATTTCCATGGGTTTCTGGGGATCAGGACTCTGGTTTTCATGCTTGCATGCCAAGCACTTTCAAATGCTGAGCCACCTCCCAACTCTATAGAACTCTTGACCAAACTCTATAATTCAGTGTGTGTGTGTGTGTGCCTTTGTGTGTGTGCAAGCGTGTACATGTGTTTGTGTGTGCGTATGTGCACATGTGCATGTGTGTGCGCATGCATGCATGTGTTTGTGTGTGTGCAAGTGTGTATAAGTGCATGTGTTTGTGTGTGCAGATGTGCACATGTGCATGTTTGTGTGTGCAAGTGCGCATGTGTTTGTGTGTGCAAGTGTGCATGTGTGCATGTGTTTGTGTGTGCAAGTGTGCAAGTGTGCATGTGTGCAGGAGTGTATGTGTTTGTGTGTGTGTGTGTATGCATGCGTGCTAGCGCATGCACATGTGTCTGTGTGCCCACTCACAGAGGCCTGGAGCGAGCATCAGATAGATCCCTTGAAGCTGGAGTGACAGGCTTTGGTAAGCCATTTGATTTGGGTCCTGGAAATCTGGACTCTGGTCTCCTGATCTCAGTGAGCGCTCTTAATGCTGTGCCATCTCTAGCTTTTGACTGAATTTGGGTGTCTTATTGATTGATATTTTAAAAAATGTCCTTACAGTTTTGTTTTGTCACATGGGAGGGTGCAGCCCAGGCTGGCCTCACTCCAGTCTCTTTTAACGTCTCTGACTGGTGGCGGAAGCCGTTGCTCTGTGCTCTCGTGTGTTCTCCATCTTCTAGGGTCCCATGTGTGTGGGTTCCCCTCACACTTCAAGTGTCTGTACACTCCTTTGTCAGCCTGTGAGGGCTTGTGGGACAGTGGGACTGACTGAAATGGTGAAGCTAGCCAGGTGTCATTTTTAGCTATATCTATGAAGCCCTTGTCCCATGTTAACTAATGTGACCGTGGGCAACACTGCAGGTAGCAGAGCTTCAAGAGACCCATTCAATGCTGAGGAGATAACCCAGCTGGTAAAGGGTGAATATTGAATAGAAATTTCAGAGATGTGTGTGGCCACTGAGCACAGGCACGGAGTCTCAGGGAAAAATCACCACATGACAGATGACCTTCAAGAGCAAATCACAGAGGCAAACATACAAGGTTTTCAGTGCACCCCATGTGTCTTTAAAGACTAAGCCCTTAGTCTATAATCATACCATTCCAAATGCTTCTGATCTCAGAAGCTAAGCAGGGTCTGCTTGGCCAGTACTTGGATGGGAAAAAGCTGGCTGAACTTGCTCTTTGACCTGGCCACCCCCAGAAAGGCAGAATATCTTCATTCAGAACAGGCTCAACTCGACCCATGACGATGCCCATCAACCATGAGAGTGGATAGACACGGAGGACAAGGCTGCCAACTGCAACCAAAAGATAAAGATTGCTGATGAAATCATTGTGCACGGATCCTAAAGAGTATTATGATAAGGAAGAGGCCAGACACGATGTATTGCTTCACTTGCATGTGATTCTAGAACATTCAAAATTAAAGTGACGCTGATGGATGGTGGTTTGCAGGGGCCAGGAAGACGGGCAGGAGGGGATTGTGTTTTCACCGGTGATGGCGTCTTTTAGATGGTGACTGTCACGGTGGTTATGAGGTTTCCTACACTTGTCAAAACTCGTCAAAATGCTCACTTAAAGTCGCTGACTTCCACTGTCTGCAATTAAATTCCCATAAAGCTTACTTTTAAAAGCAGCTTTATGTCACTAACATTAATGGCAAATCACCGCTCACTGCCAAAATAGCAGGCAACTGTAAAAACAAATACATATATTTTAAAAGGGTCGGAAAGGAAAACAGACAGCCCAGCTGTTGTGCGTGCCGTGCCCCAGTCTGTCTTTGTGAGCTCCAAGACTCCAGCTGGGGGTCACATCTGCAGAGCCTTCCCACCACACAGTGGACCACCCGAGCTGCGCTGGGGACCGTGAGGAAGAAGGTATTTTGAGTGGACATAACACAGCGTCGGTTCGGTTTGGAAAAGCTGTGGTATGACTCCATGCCCATTCAGCCTATGCCATCAGACAACCAGGAGCTGTGTTTAGTGAGACGTGATGTCATCTGCGGCCCATGCAAACACCAATGAGTGCATCACGTCTCTTGGACTTAGCACACGCGGTTCCCCTAGCTGAGATTGCTTTTCCCACCTATCTATGATAGCCAATACCTTCTTACCCTTGAGGGCGGTGGTGTCTCAGTTTAAAAGTATCCCCTCGGATGGGCCTTTCTGACAGCCCCTAACTTCTGTAGGTGAGGCTGTTCCCCATCTCAGCTCCTGATCATTCTTTTCAAAGCGTTTAAATAAGTAGCTTGTACTTGTCCCCTGTCTCTGACTGACCAGAGGTCCCAGCAGGTTAGAGGCAGGCAAGTCTAGACTGCCTAGTGTGGTTTCCCCAGAGCCCGCAGGGGTCCTGGCACCTGGCAGGCTGCTTTAGTTTTCCTTGGCTGCACAGTAAATTACTGTGAATCTGGCATGTGTGCTATCTGTGGATCAGGACTGAAGGTCTGATTTAGCTTGGCCCTCAGGTCAGAATCTTGAAGGCTTCAATCAAAGGGCTGGGGAGAGGGTTCAGTGGGTAAAGCATTTTCTGAGTGGACCTGAGTTTGGTCAAAGCTGGGCTTGGTAATGTGAGCTTATAGACCTGGCATTGGAGAGGGAGAGACAGGCAGGTCTCTCACTGGCAGGACCATCTAGCCCAAACAGTGGGCTTTAGGTTCAGTGTAGGAACCCTGTCTCTACATGTGGACAATGACAGAGGAAGACACTCAGACCTCTGGCCTCCATGTATGCACGTTTAAGTGAACACATCTGCTCACATGAGCGCACACACACACACACACACACACACACACACACACACCATGTGTACACATACAAAGGTGGCAGGAAAGATGTGGCATGGCGCTTTTCCACATTTCCGGAACTGTTGAAGGATTCATCTCCAGAACTCTGAGCATCTCCAGAACTCTGAGCAGTCACAATGTATTTGTGCATGTGAGTGTGTATATGTGTGCATGCAAGTGTTTGCACGCATGTGTGTGCATGTGTGTATGTGCATGTGCAGGCACTCGTGCAGTGTGCACTTTGCAGTGTGTGTGTTGGGGGGATGGGTAGGTATGTGGGGGGGTGAGGCTGTGTAAGAGTGGGTGTGGGGAGGCATCTTTGACTTTAAGACTCTCCCTTCAGGGAAGTTTCGAATTCTCTCTTAAGCATTCACTGATTAGGCTAGGTACATACAACTTAATCTCCCTATTAATTAACTCAGGGCCAACCGTTTGAAGAACCTTAATTACATCCTCAAAAATCCCTTTACCTTTGCCCTATCACGTGATCGATGGGATTTAAATCCTACTCTAGGCACAAGTCCCACCTCTGCATAAGGGGGAGAAATCTTGGGGTCCTCTGTAGAAGGCAGCCTGTCACTCTGGCTCTCAGTGTCCTCTTAGGGTGGACCGTCACCTGTGCTTCCTGCCTGCCTGCCTTCCTCTGCTCAGCCACTGTCCTATGCCAGGAATTCTTTCATCCTGTATTGCTGCCATCTATGTCATGTCATCTTCTGAGACTGGCTCAGAGAACCCTGTCATTCCTGGCTTGCTTTCCTTCTCAGTCTCAGACTGATGATGTCAGAGTCTACCTTCCCCATTACCAGAGGCTAGGGGGTTTTAGGCTTGAGCCCACTCTGGCCCAGACATAGCTGTGTGTTTAAACACATGGAGTCACATGGAAGTTGTTCATTCTGGAGATACCTTCTGAGATATTCTCTCTCTCTCTCTCTCTCTCTCTCTCTCTCTCTCTCTCTCCCTCCCTCCCTCCCTCCCTCTCTCTTTACTCCTCCAAAATAACTAATATTATCAAATAAACAAGCACACTGGTGTGCACTCATGTGTCTTTGAATTCTTGTAGTCTCATCATCCTATAAACATGAAAATGAAAAGCCCACCAGATGAGCAGGCATACCCTATGGCTGGCTCAGCCTGCTGATAACACCTTCTGTTTTGCTTTCTATTTGCGGAGGCTTCTAAAAGAACACTCTTGGAGGTTGTTGTGACCGGTAAGTAGTCCCAATGGTAGCTGTGACTGCGATAGTTCCTATTACAGCAGTCATACAACTGGAGATGAGGAAGAGCCCAGGAATTGCCCCAAGCACAACACTAGTGTTAGGTGTCTCCAAAACTGGTCCTTCAGGTTGGATCAGAAGGAATCTGACAGATATGTGTATCTTCGTTCCTTCCTCTGCCGGAGAGGCTTTGCAAACTGCCGCAATGTCTAAGACTCTGAGGACTGAGCCTTCTGAGTGCTCTTCCCATCCCTGAAGCCAAGGATTCCTTCCTGTTCCCCAACTCCAGAGCCCACAGGGCAGCTGCCTTTTAACAGAGCTCTGCTGAAGGTGAGATATTCCCTGTTAGCTGCCTAGGTAGGATGAGGAAGGAGCCAAGCCCTGGCTTGCAGGATGGCCACAGTATCCCTGATTAGCTCCAGGTCTGGAATCATTGTCAGGGTAGCTGCAGATGGAGGCTGGGAACCCATTCATGGTGGTCCTGGGCATCAGTTGGACCTTGACAAGGATGCTGTCCATCAGGACTCACTGTTGTTACAGGACCTTTGTGGGGCTACATCTGTGAGGTGCATGTGTGCGTGTAATTACTGTGGTATTGGCACACAATAGACACAAAACCAACAACCAACCAAACAAAAAACCAAAACAGAGAGCATCATGGGACAGAATGTTACTGTGAGTCTTGTCCAACAGAGCAAGCTCAGTAGCTACATTTCAATATGCAGTGCACATGAAAATCAATTAATGACATACCCTGAGACCTTGTTTCTGTCATGTGACAGGCTGGATCATATTGTTTGCGTCATATTGTCATAGGTAGCAAGTCAGGGGAATTCTCTCTCTCTCTTTCTCTCTCTCTCTCTCTCTCTCTCTCTGGATATTCATGCACTCCACCTTTTGGATAATATCTGTTCTTATCACTTTAGTACTTTTTACTTTTAATTATGTACATTCCTGTGTATCTATGTGTATGTGCATCAGAGTGTAGTTGCCACAGAGGCCAGAAGAGGGAGTTAGATCCTCCTGGAGCTGGAGTTCCAGACAGTTGTGAGCTGCCAGATATTTGTGCTGGGAACTGAACTTGGGTCTTCTGCAAGGTCAATACATGCTCCAAACTGCTGGGCCATCTCTCTAGGCCCCACTCCAGCATTCTTTAATGTTCTCTGACTCGTTTTCTCTTTCTTTCTTTCTTTCTTTCTTTCTTTCTTTCTTTCTTTCTTTCTTTCTTTCTTTCTTTCTTTCTTTCTTTTTTTTCCAGACAGGGTTTCTCTGTATATAGTCTTGGCTGTCCTGGAACTCACTCTGTAAACCAGGCTGGCCTCGAACTCAGAAATCCGCCTGCCTCTGCCTCCCAAGTGTTGGGATTAAAGGCATGCGCCACCACTGCCCAGCCCTGACTTGTTTTTTCATACAAATAAGCCGGGGTGGGGGGGGTGGGGGGGGGTGGGGGGGTGGGGGGGGTGGGGGGGTGGGGGGGGAGGGGGAGAACTAAATCAGATGACTCAGAGAGGAAACAGATATTGTGGCAAGGACAAGCCTATGACTCTATGTCCCTCACATTGAGACAGGCAGGCGGGTGCCCCTTTAAGTGGACAACAGATAAATAAATTCCAGGGCCTTCATGTGTTACCCGCTAAAGCATGCTTTCAATAGCTTTGTCAAAACAAAACAAAACCAACTAACCAACCAGATAAACAAAAAACCAAAACAGAGAGCATCACGGGACAGAATGTTTATTGTGAGTCTTGTCCAACTAAAGCAAGCTCAACTGCTACATTTCAATATGCAGTGCACATGATCCGCAGGGATTGCAGAACTGCTACTGAGCAAAAATCTAAATAAGCCCTCACTTTGCCCCGGCCTCACCCATCTCAGAGGTCACAGGGAGCAGCAGGGCAGCTGCCATGCAGATGGCGCCTCTGACGTGAGGTTCATAACGCTTGCCTGCTTACCTTGCAGATACCCGAAGGTCACTATTGCTTAAAGCGCCTGATCAGTGAGATCTGATGGGTAACAGAAACGGGATGAGCGGCCCAGGCACCTCTGCCTTTCCACTGCTTTGGCCTGGGAACATTTGAATGGGACTCTGCTCTGTTCCACTCAGAGAAACATTTTCTTTAGGAAAGCAACCAAAGTGGGCGTGCTGTGCCTCCTGTGGGAGCAGAGAGGCGATTTTGTTTCTATGTAACAACTCTGTTCTGTTTTTCTCCACAGCCCCAGCACCGGGAGGTCCTCAGTTTTACCATAAGGCCCAGACTCATCTACCTGGCCAGAGTGTGGGTGGTGTCAGCTGCAAAAGACACTCAGCCGCTCCTGGGTTAAACTCACTCCCAATCAGCAGACAACAAAGATTGACTGGGGTGGGGGTGGGTGGGATGGTGGGAGGTGGGGTAAGTGTGGTGATGGAGGGTGGTGTCTGCATTGAGGGTGTGTGTGTGTGTGTGTGTGTGTGTGTGTGTGTGTGTGTGTGTGCGCGCGCGCTGGAGGCTCGTATACAGAGCATTAGCATGTGTGGGGACACAGGGGCCTCTGAGATGAGATGAAGGTGCTTGGACTAGGGGTTTCTAGCTGTGTGTTTCTGGGAGGACTCAGAGATACTTAGCTTGTTTCTGCAGGTGACTTCCTGGCCACTGTTATGTCCCTGCATGATACTGAAAATATTAAAGTTGTTGGGGGAGGGGAGGTAAACAGGCCTTCTGGCTACAACTGTACATCTAGGAGAGTTAACTATTTCATTACGCAACACGAGTAATTGGAGTCCAAACTGGGGTGGGGTGAAGGGTGGGGGAGGGGTGGGGGGATTATGGAAGTGCAAGTAAAACAGCAACAGGGACACTGTGAATAATTAAGGGGTGACAAGTGGTGGCTGCATTTCAAGGAGGCTCATTCTTCAGCCTGTCACCTCCCCTGGGCTACATGGCGAGACCTGCTGAACATTCCCTTAATTAAAGTTTATGTCTATGTTCCTGGCCCTCGTTCTTACAAACTCAGTGATGTTGTCTCTGAACAACGCTTTTCTGCTCAGAAGAGCTGGATTTTTATCACCCCCCCCCCACCCAAGGAGGAACTGTCACCTGAGTCTCCTCAGGTCATCCATTGTCCTCAAAGGATCCATCCTGAAGCATCATCTGAAAATTATGGCTCCCGAGAAAGAATAAAACACAGTTCCCTGCCAGGACGAGCTTCCCTCCTGCCGAGCCTAGAGCTTGCCTGTTGCCCCTGCTAATGACCTCTGTCCCCAGTGTAGCCTATTCTTTCTGTCACTTCTGGATCTGTATTGTTGACACCTTTTTTCTAGGTGTCTCTGAAGCTCTGAAAGGCCTCTCAGCTTGGCATGACCCCCTTTCCTTCCCCAGCTCCCTCTCTTGAGGCCCGTGTGTGTGACTTGACAGCATTCCTGCCTTGCTGGCCACCTGCCCCACTCTGAGGAAGGACATTCTCAAGTTCAAGGTCCCTGGCAGGTAAACAGCACAATTTCAGATTCACAGACATCCTCTCCCTCCTGCATCTACTGCCCATCAGGAGAATCGGAGGTCGGTCGGTGCTGCATGCGAAGGAACAGGTGATGTATGAGCCTGTCTGTGGGTGCCGGGTCCTGATCTGTGTCCCTGTGAATAAGAAGCCACTTAAGTGTGTCAGGCGATCAGGGCCTGCCCCTCCTCCTGCCTTTGACTTTGCTTCAGCTTTTGTGGAGTCTTTTGGGGGTGACATGACAGAGCCTTCGTAGTCAGATCAGCACCGTGGAGGGAGAAGATGAAGATGGTGTGGTCCCTCCTCCCCAACAGCGCACTCCGTGTTGCTAGTGTGAGTGATGCCCAGGGACCCACGAGATCAGTGTTAACCAAGAGAGCTGGGCAAGGCGCCTGGGAACTTGGGTCAGAGACTTCTCTCAGAAGCTGAAAGTCACCCAGGCAGAGCCTACAGATTCTGCCCCACACGATCCACTCTGCCCCCAGTGAATGGGCATCAAGTCAGTGGTGAATGTGGTGTGTCTCCTTTTTGTGTCCTACACTTGCTTTGAGCACTGGTCTGATTCCTGCCCCATATCCCAGTGTTAAACACACAATCCTGGTGACACTGCATAGTGTTGTGTCCCTGTAGGAGAACCTGGATCCTGGTGCCTCTGAGATTCACCCAGGGAGAGCAGAGGCTCCGCATGAGGAATGAGTGTAGACAATCTGCATCCAGGCTTTGTAGGGTACACCACACCCCAGGACACCACATGTGAGGGTGGCCAAGGGAGGCCACTGTTGCTAGCTTCTCTTGCCGCCTGTTCCTTACCAGCTTGGTCACTTTCCGGAGTCATTTTCCCTGGTCTCCAGATTGTGACAATCTGGCTCCTTTGGCAGGTGACAGGAATCCCTACCTCACACTCACAAGTTAACTACATGTTTTCTCTCTGGGTAGAACGGGAGACAGGGAGATACTGTCCAGACAATTTCGTCCCAGATGTGTGACATGCAGGATCCTTTGCCCAGCAACCAGTTACAGTAGGATAGCTGGGAGATGACAGACTTCCTACACTAAACGGCTGCACACTCCTCCCTGTCTGCTTTGAAAGTCTCTGGGCAGGACCCTGAGGTTGAGGTCTGCAGCACTGGGTGACAGGGTACCTCGAGAAATACTAAGTTCCAAAGCGTGAAGAGGCCGCCTAGAAAGTTCTTCAGGTGAAATGGAGACAATACTACCTGGAACTAAGCCCTTCCCACTCCCATCTACCATTCTGGAACCAAAGAATGGTTCTCTGGTTGGTAACGGGCACAGTATGTCTCCCAGAGCCTCTCCTCATGCCCACCATGCTGAGGTGGCTGGGCATTGGGTAGCTCAGTACTCACTGGGTACTACAGACCCAGGAAGGGTGTGAATAACCTTGAGAAAATCCTTCCCGATTCAGAACCCTATATGCCTACAGTGGAGACGACAGAAATCCGATGGGTGAGACCATTTGCTCCAAGCAAGGTGTGTGTGTTTGCGTGTGTGTTTGTGAATCTGTGTATATGTGTGCATGTATGTGTGTATATGTGTGTATGTGTGTGCATGTATGTGTGATGAGTGTGTGTATGTGATGAGTGTATGTGAGTGTGTATGCTTCCATGTGTGTGTGCGCATGTGCATGTGCACACACAGAATGCTAGTCAATGCTATCTTTTGAAGAGAGGAAGGAAGGTTTGTTCCTCACAGAGTTGTGAGGATGATGGAGAGGAGCAGACCCTGGAGCAGACCCTGACCCTGGACCTGCCTCCTGCCAGGGTACCACAGTCAGTTTGCTCTGACTCTGCATTCACCTGACCAGCTAAGGAGCCTGGACAAGCTCTCTTGATCACACACCTGCTACCCTGGGCTGGCCCTTACACCATCGAGGAGGCCCAGGATGCTCCAGTGCTTCTGCTCCTGCTCCTGCCTCTGCATACCTCTCCCCCTTCCTGGTGTCCATACAGGCTCCTAGTGACCTGGGACTGATTTCTTCTTACTTGCTAACAGTGTTAGGGTGACATCAGTGGAATGAGAGCCCTGCTGGGCACATGGAACAGCTGTTTCCATGGGACCATGGAGCGCCATGCTGGAGGCACACTGAGGACCAAAGGTGACTTGATGATGGTAGTGTTGCAAACACACCTCCAGTTAATTACTCTCAGAACCTGCAGAATTTTAATTTTCTGGTAAAAAGATTTCATCATAAAAGAGCCAGCCCTAGAAGTACCATCTTGTGACCTTTCAGCTAGAATTTAGAGTCTTAGAGATGGCCCCAGGGATCTGCCTTTTCTGTACATAGATCCGGCTGTGTCCTGCCTCTCCACTCTGGAGGCACCTGAGCATTCAAAGCTCACTGTGGGGCAGAGATGGGACCTGTCTGCCATGATCCACTTCCTCTTGATGAAGCTGATATTTCTCTGTGTTTCTCCCTCTGTGCGTACGAGTTGCAGGAGTGGTCTCCAGGGGCACCGCCCACCTCCACTGACCCCCTGGCTTCCTGAGGCAGGGACACTGGTGTAGAGCTAGTCTGTCACATGCTCCTTCCTCATACCCTGAGTTTTTTAGGTGAATGAAGAAAAGGAGGGAGGAGAGAGGGTGATGACCCTTCCAGGGGTTGTGTCCTAGGATCCCAGCTTAGGGTAGAGATGTTGTGCCCTGGCCACCATGGCTTCTGTTTTTTCAACCTGGTCTCCCCACCCTGTGAAGAGCCAGCTCTCACACACTGCCCTGGTGACTGAGGACCTTGGCTGTACCTCAGCCTGTCTGATGGCCTGTGAGAATGCTCCTGGACACCCTACACTCCTTTTCTGGGCAGTTGTAGGGTGTGGGATCAGGATGACTGTGGGTCCCAGGCCCTTTCTCCATACAGAAAGAGGGTGCACAGAGCTGTGGCTGAGTGGCAGAGCAAGAGCATAGTGTGTGTGAGCCCTGGATCCCCCACAGTACCGAGGCAGGGCAGATAAAAGGGGCCCATGAACTAGCTTTCCCAGACCAGACCAAAGTTTTTGTTTGTTTGTTTGTTTTTGCTTTTGTTTTTTTGAGACAGAGTTTCTCTGTGTAGCCCGGCTGTCCTGGAACTCATTCTGTAAACCAGGCTGGCCTTGAACTCAGAAATCCACATGCCTCTGCCTCCCAAGTGCTGGGATTAAAGGCGTGCGCCACCACCGCCCGGCCAGACCAAATCTTTAATTTTCTTAGTCCTGCTTTTAATTCAAAATCTCATGACTCTCTCTCCCTCCTTCTCCCTCTCTCTTCCTTCTTTTTTGTTTCTTTGTTCCTTCTTTCCTTCCTTCCTTCCTTTCTTTCTATCTTTTTTCTAATTTTAGTTTTAAGTGAGGAATATATTAAATTACCTTCTGCAAGCAAACATCTTGAGTGCCCTACCCCCACCCCAACTGTCATCAGCTTGGGTGTCAGGGAGCCTGAGCTCAGTGGAGCACAGCGAACCCCAGGCCCTTTGCACAAGCCATTTGGAGTTTTGTAACTGGGCTATGAAAGCCCACATTGGCTGTCACCACCAATGCCATCAAGCGGGGACCTGGATTGAATCTCTAAACTGAGTTTTATTTCAAAGTGTCATAAATAATAAAGCTGCTATATGGATAATAAGAGCTACATAAATGCAAAATGATTCAGCAGGAAGGAAACAGATACAAATCATCCCCAGAAGGGCTTCTTTATTAGGAGAGTTTAGGGCACTGTGGCCACAGACAGTCATGGAGAGGAAGCGTAAACCTTCAGGTCTGGGAAGGAGCCTCATTAGGAGAGACACCAACACCAATAGCATGATGGGGTCCTGCTGTCAGCTCACAGAAGCAAAAGGAATTTCTTAGTTGCTATTTATTTATTTATTTATTTATTTATTTGAGGAGTAAGTCCCACACCGTGTGACTTAGCTTTCAACCCAGGAGTCACAAAGCAGGGAAGCACTAGAAAAATGTTGTAATTCAAGATTTTCTTGGGCCTGGGTCTAGAGGTGAGGAGAAGGGTGGGGAGGAGCCAGGCTTGAATCTCAAGAGGAAGGGAGACCACGAGGCCACAGCAAGCTCTGTCCGGAGAGAGCTTCAGGGACAGGGGATAGTAGGAGAGCCAGTGCGTGTGGCCTGATGTCTGCGTACCTCAGCTCATCTGTTGGCCTGAGAGAATGCTCCTGGAAACCCTACACTCCTTTCCTTGACGGTTGTCTGAGTGTGTGAACAGGATGCCTCTGTGTGCTGAGCCTGTGTTCTGAGAAGACAGAGGAGGAACACTACAGTCTGCCTTACGTCTCTCCACCCAGCACGTCATATAAGAAGCAGGAACAGACGCAGGCAATCCTTTTAGAACTCTGCCTCGACATTCTGGTCTGGGGCTAGCCTTGTCTCTGAGACTCATGATGCTGGTGCTCTTTCTTATGGCCCCCTCTGTGGTTCTGCTTTATAGCCTCTCTGGTTTTACATGTTCCCAGGGGCACTGAGCCCTTTGCTCCTCCTGGCCGTGTGCCACCTGGGCTAGAGGCTAACTCAGAGCTAACACATGGTTGTGGGTGTGCGCCGCCGACTTGCTTCACAGACTTGTAGATTCATCTCTGCAATGTGAAGTTCAAATGTGTCCTCATAACAGACTATAAAAGTGGCCCCACCTGTCTCCGATTAATCCTTCCATTTGAAGATAATAGTTCTAGGAACTGAGGTCAAGGAACTGGAAAGGGAGGGTGACAACTGGCTTGCCCTTGTCACAGAAACCCATGGTGCAACTCTTGTGATACTGGGTCCTTCTTAGGGGACTGGGGAAGTCCCCTGTCTTCCTTACATGGACCAGTTAGAATTAGGCTCTCCATCACC
The DNA here is from genome assembly GCF_011762505.2 of Arvicanthis niloticus. Classification (NCBI taxonomy): domain Eukaryota; kingdom Metazoa; phylum Chordata; class Mammalia; order Rodentia; family Muridae; genus Arvicanthis; species Arvicanthis niloticus. The sequence continues at coordinate 135,320,083 of NC_047659.1, forward strand.
TGTAACAAGTCTCATGCTGTGGTAAGTCTCCCATCTGATCCGCACTGTTTGTCAGGTTGCATGGATAGGAGGCCAAAGGTGGAGGTGCTAGCCCACAGTGCCCTCTCAGCGAGCATCATGTCTGTTGTTGCTGGACCTTCAGGTGTGGGCCAGGTACATCAGAGCATCTTACCCAGAGCACCCGACCTGGAAAGAGATGTACTCAGAGGACAATGGCTTGTCTGGGGCTCTGCACAGGGACCCGAGGTTCTGTGGAAACAGGGCTGAGGGTGGGGGTGAGAAGCAATGGAATCGCATGATGAATCCCAGGAATCAGACTCTGGAGACCAGCATCAGTGCAGATCTGAGTTTATTGAGCAGCACATAATCTTACATACAGTGTCTGAGCCAATCCCAAGCCCTCAAATCGTGGGCCAATCATATCTCACCACACGGTCACCATGCTCCAGTGAAAGCCCGGCCTGATGAAGTGTCTCAGAAGGAGGTGTTGGTGGCTGAGGGAGCATCATCACCTGTTAGGACTTCTGTGAAGACAAGGGAAGCACCCACCGCCCTGGCCTCTGTTCCTTTTTGCTCTCTCATCCGTGTCCTGGGAGCCATCTTGGATCTAATGCTGCTTGCAGCAGTTCGGGACTCTTCAAGGAGCCTCGGGAGCCTGTGGGGGCTCAGTCTGCATCCCATGTTTTCCTTCACAAGGTTGGTTGACTTCCACACCCTCCACACAGTTCAGTGTCGAACCTAGGAATTTTCAGGGCTCTTTTCAGAACTCTTCCTTCTGTGTGCCCTCGTCACAAAAATGTCCCCTTCTGTTCCTGGTCCCCAGGTCCCCAGGGCTCTGCCACCCTGTGCCTTGACAATCTTTCTGCACATTTGGATCTGACTCTTTTCAGAACCCCATTGTTCCAAATAATTCTATTCAGCCTCATCTAGGACGAGGCATGCTCCTTTGCTTTCTCCTTTGGCAGCTGAGTGTCTCAGGTCTTTCCCCTGTTCCTCAGGAGCTCTGTGACCAGGTACAAGTGCCTCAGCCTCTCTGATCCTTCTTGGAAACTTTGCCTAGTATGCCTCCTTAGTGTGTTCAAACTCCTGAGGATATTAGATTTTCGCAGCAATCCTTCTACTCTGGGCTTGAAACTGCTGTCTGGAAAAGGTAGTTTCAAGACCCCTACCCCACTCCCGACTCGCTTTTCTAGAAAGCAGGGAGGGTGTTATGGACCCACCAGCACTAGACAGGTGTAGAAGGCCCTGGGTGCGGGCAAGCTCTGCCTCAGCCTTTGGTCTGCTTTCTGGAGCAGATGGTGCAGGGTTGGCGGTGGGGAACAAGCAGACAAAAGGTGCTCTAAGACACCAGGAAACCATCTGAGTGTCTCCAGTGTCCCTCTAAGACGCTGACCAGGATCCGCTTCATGGAGACCTCAGTGCAATCTATATAGGGTCTATATAGGGTCAATCAGATTCAGACCCTGCCGTTGTCTCCTCTGGGAATGTCTTCTTGTGTCCACCTACAAAGCAGAGCTGGTTTTACCCAGAAGTTCCAGCAACATGAGAAGATCCAAGAAAGCCTGGCTGTGTGAATAAGCTGTATCTCCCTTCCAAATAGACGCCAGCCATGCTCTGCTGACAGACACGACGCTAGCTTTATGTCAACTTGATATAAGCTAGAGTTATCTGAAATGTGAGAACCTCAGTTTCGAAAATGACTCTAAGAGACAGCCATAGGGCACTCTTTTGAGGAGGGCCCAGTCCATGGTGTATGGGGCCATCCTTGGGTTGGACCTGATTCTGTAATAAAGCCGGCTGAGCAAGCCATGATGAGCAAATCAGTAAGCAGCACCCCTCCATGGCCTCTGCATCAGCTCCTGCCTCCAGGCTCCTGCTCTGTTTCCTTCAGTGGTGAACAGCATTGTGGAAGTGTAAGCCAAAGAAACCCTTTCCTCCCCAAGCTCTTTGGTCTTGGTGTTCCATCACAGCAATAAAATTCCTGACTAAGGCATCGATGCTAGGTCACTACCTCACCCCCAGCCGCATCTCAGTCTGTTTCCCCCCTTTTCACATAGTGACATGGCTTCAATTCAGCCTGTAGCCCGCATGGTCTTGAGTTTGACATTGTCCCGCCTCAGCCCCCTGAGTGCTGAGAGTCTGGCTTGTGCTTCTCGGGTTCACATTCTACGGGGAGGAAAGATAATGGGCGAATGAGTATAAAGTACCGAACGATTTGTGGGAGCGTGTGTGCACTACTGTACAGAGGAACCGGGGTTAGAGTAAGAGAACTCCCAGGCATCGGGCCGCAGGGTTACAATGTGATGACGTAGCTAGGGCCAAGTCCAAGCGATAACGGGAATGAGCCATCTCAGAGTGGTTCCAGAGTCAGAATCTATCGTAATTAGCCAGGGAAAGTCAGATTACAGAGGGGTGTGTGTTAGGCAGGTGAGCAGCCTGCACACATTGAAGGGAGAAGAGCTTCTGCTCCCCAAAGGACGGGAGACTCGGGAAAGGCGGAGGGCAAGGCAAGTGTGAAAGCCTAGAATCAGCCCTGAGCCTGGACCCTTTCCTGGGCTAGCGGAAACCAGTCAGGAGGGTATGTGAAAGCCAAGAGGGTACCCAGGTCAGCTAGGAGGAGATCACACGCTTCTTCTGCTTCTTCCGCAGCCTCCCGATGAAGCAGAAGAAGTTAGTTTGAATATTCATGTGTAGCCCCCCTCCCCGTGATAAGATCACGGAAAAAGGAAGCTCATAATTAAGTTTTTAAAGGTCATTCCTGTTCGTATTCTCGAGCAGGCTGACTACAAGGCTGATGCAGAGCAGAAAAGGCTCTTGACTCACACGAGCAGGAGCAGAGAGGAGACCTCAATTTGAGAGCCAACCACTTGCGAGATCCTTCTCCGAGGTGCTTGACTACTATGCTTCATGAGAAGGTGGCTGAGTGGCTCTCCCTAAAACGATCTGCCATGATGTCATCGTTTCCATGGCAACTAAAAATGACCACTTACACTGGGTGTGGTGGCTCTTGTCTACAGTTCTAGGGCTTGGAAGGTAGAGGCAGGAGGATTAGGAATTCAAGGCCATCCTCAGCTACATAGTGAGTCTGAATCTAGCCTGGGCTACATGAGACTCTATCTTTGAAAAACTCCTAAGCCTGACAAAAATTGAGTATCACTCATTAACATAACCGTGCGCTTTAGTGAACAGCCCTGTATTTTATATACTCGCACCCAGGGCCCGATATGGTTTGAATGTGAAATGTTTAGTTGGAGGAGGAGCAACACTGGGCTGTGGGGATCATAGATATACCTGCTTCAGGTTTGGCTCTCGGCTTCCTGTTCTACTGAGGTCTGAGGAGTCCCAGCCACAGGCTCGGCCACCGTGAGCTCCAGCATGCCTTCTTGTCACGATGGGCTGTGCCTCTCCATGGTAAGCCACAGTCAAACCCTTCCTTCCTTCCTTCCTCAGTTGCTTCTGTGGGTTTTTGTTTGTTTTTTTGTTTGTTTGGTGGTTTTTTTTGGCACAGAGGTGAGCAAAGCTGCTAACATGCATGGATCCTGAGCAGCTAGCCAGCGTGGTTTAGAAAATATTTATATTTGTGGTTGTAAAGGATCAGCCTACTTTTTTAGGAAAGTGGAAGTGTCCTGAGAAAATTAAAACCTGGTGTAACTAGTTCTACCACCACAGGTGATGATACTTCCTGGTAGCAGTTTTGTCTGTCTCTTTCCATATAGGGGTGTGTGCAGAGGCAGGGGTTGCGGGGAGGTCTTGGTGGGTACAGTAATATATCTAACATTTCATTTTCAGCTATAGCCCAGAATGACTATTTACTATTTTCTAGAATATCATAGTTTTTTTGAAGATTTATTTGTTTATTTTATATATATATATATATATATATATATATATATATATATATATATACACACACATTGTTGCTGTCTTCAGACACACCAGAAGAGGGCACCAGATCCCATTACTGATGGTTGTGAGCCACCATGTGGGTGCTGGGAATTGAACTCAGGACCTCTGGAAGAGCAGTCAGTGCTCTTCACTGCTGAGCCATCTCTGTAGCCTGATATCATAGTTTTTAAAGAGACTCCAGCATCCTCTGATCCATGATCTCTTTCTCACCCCTGTGTTTTCAACATTTGTAATGTTTCTGGTTATGCTTTATAAACAATGCTGTGATAGACAGCACCACAACCTCAGTGCCGAGTGAGTGTGTGTGTGTGTGTGTGCACATATGCACATGCGTGTGTTATCGTAGACAGGTGTGCACACAGAGGCTAGAAGTCAACCTTGAGGGGTCATTTCTCAGAAGCTCTCTTCTCCCTTTGGTTTTTGAGACAATGTCTCTCACTGGGATCTGAAACTTGCCAACTAGTCTATACCAACTGTCCAGGGATTCCCAGGCATCCTCCTCCTGTCTCTGCTTCCCCGGCCCTAGGATTACGGGTGTGTGCTGCCAAGTTCAGCCTTTCCACGGTGCTGGGGAGAGAACTCGGGTCCTGCTTGGGCAGGAAACACTTCCTCGACTGAGGTACCACCCCACTCCCTTCTTTCTCTCTTTCTTTATTCTTTATTCCCTAGACGGGGTCTTATAGAGCCCAGACTGTCCAACCTACAGTCTTCCTGTCTCTACTTGCCAACTGCCAAGATTACATGTGTGAGCCACCATAGCCAGTACGAAGTTTCCTGAATGTGAACTCCAACAGGCAAATCAGGGGTAAGAACCTTCCAGACTCTTGATAAGGAGTCTATCCCACCACTTCCAGAGCCGAGTCTGCTATCATCCCAAGTGCTTGCAATGTCTCACAGTCTACCTGGCTTTGCTAATCTGACCTGATAAACGTTGTAGTTCGGTCCCAGAGATTCCATTGCAGGAAGTGGTCCCTTGTTTTCACTCTCTTGGAAACAGATGGGGACTTGTCTCGAAACCCTCAAAGTACAGAGTATGACAGACAGGCAGTCATCTCAGCAGAGCATTCCAGACTCAGTGACTGCAGCTGCTCTGTGCCAAACCCAAGAATGGCCCTGCTTGGGACTCAGAAGTTGGTCTTTGGCTCCCAGCAATTCTGGGATGGAGTCTGAGGTGGCAGGTGGCTAGCATGTGGACTCCTGCTATCCCAGATGCACCCTGGCAGCCTCCCAAGTGTGTGGTGCTGCAGGCCCACGAGTGTCAACAGCACTGTGTCTGTTTCCATCTTGTCCCTGGTTCTCCAGCCCCCACCCCATGGTTGTCCCAAGTGTCCCAAACCTATTTCATGGCTCTCAGGAGGCCGATTAGAGCTGTCCTATTTCGGGGTTAATCGGTTTAAGCCACGGGCATCAGGCTGCATCCCATATCAGCTGCATTACCGTTTTGGTCACAGCCCCTCATCCTCCCCGGCATCAGTGGGATCCTGGTGGCTGCTCAGTGGGGCTGGGGCCTGAGTCTCCCTGTCTCATTCAGGGAGCTGATGCGTGACATGACTCTGCAGATGTGGGAATCTAATCTTCTCTGAGATGACTTTTCCTGGGGGCTAGAGCTGCATGTGTGTGTGTGTGTGTGTGTGTGTGAGAGAGAGAGAGAGAGAGAGAGAGTGCCAGGCTGGGAGGAATACTCTCTGTGGCCCATTTGTCAGCCCAAGAGGCCTTGCAGGTCGATATGCAAATCAACCCAACTGCCAACACTCCAGGAGGGCAGAGCCCATGTGCCCTCAAGGTCAAAGTGGGCAGGAGGCTCAGGGCAAGAGAGGGGCAACTGGTGACCTGACTGTTGACAGGAGGGTTGGGAGCCAAGAACTGGAGTCAAGATGCCAGGGCCTCTGCATTGAGTCTGCTCCATGTCCCTGCAGGTCTCATGTCCTGCCTTGGAGGGCTCCCCAGATGCTTCAGAGGACCTTAAAGTCTTTGGGGGCTTCTCGGAGCTCCTTTGTCATCTCACAGCGTTCCAGAAGAACACACATAGAGCACTGGACTTATGTGCCTTCTCCAGGTCATAGGTGTTGGGTCACTGATCAGGTTCCCAGCTGGCAGGTGATGGACACATTAAGTCTCAAGGCAGGAAGAGGAGGAGTATACAGAGGCAGGAGCAGAAGCACTGGAGCATCCTGGGCCTCCTCGCTGGTGCAAGGGCCAGCCCAGGGTAGCAGGTATGTGATCAAGAGAGCCTGTCCAGGCTCCTTAGCTGGTCAGGTGAATGCAGAGTCAGAGCAAACTGACTGTGGTACCCTGGCAGGAGGCAGGTTCAGGGTCAGGGTCAGGGTCTCCTCCAGCTCTGTGAGGAACAAACCTTCCTCCCTCTCTTCAAAAGATAGCACTGACTAGCATTCTGTGTGTGCACATGCACATGCGCACACACACATGGAAGCATACAAACTCACATACACTCATCACATACACACATATTTATCACACACACATACACATACATGCACACACACACGGAAACATACATACTTGCACACACTCGTACATACATACATATTCATAACACATATACACACTCATACACATACTCACACACATGCAAACATGCACACCCACTCACACACACTCATGTACGTACACACATACTCATCACACACACATGCACACACACACTCACACACCTACGTGCATGCACATGCAAACACATATATACTCACACACACACTCATGCACATACATGCATACTCATGACACACACATGCACACACATACACACATGCAAACATACACACTCACATACACACTCATATACACAAACATAGACACACTCATATGCACACATACCCAGCATACACACATGTACACACTCACTCACACACCTACATACGCACTCGGACACACATGCAAACACACACAGCCCAAAGCACAAACAAGCTCTTCATGTTACCAGCCTTCGTTTGTCCTCATCTTGGCTTTGTGCTTCCTCTTCCCTTGCTGGCTGAGATAATGAGCATGAACCAACATGAGAAAGAGAGAGAGAGAGAGAGAGAGAGAGAGAGAGAGAGAGAGAGAGAACTCTAGTCAGATGGGGGTGGGATGGAAATGTCAATCTGTCAAATGGCCTTTTCCCTGCGGGGGAAATGCCACCAGCTGGAAATGGATTAAGTCTGCCACAGAGCTGGGTACAGCCAGAGGTGAGGGGCTGTGGTGCAACTGTTGCCTAGATAATGCCACATTGACGACACTCTGGCGAATGATGAACCCAGGGCACGGGGTACTAAATAGGGCTTTCCAGAGGACTGACCCAATGTGTGTGAGTGTGTGTGTGCATGCTTGCACAAATGTGCACGTGTGTGTGTTTATGGCTGGAGGTGTAGCTCAGTGGCACAGTGCTTGCCTAGATACATGAAGCCCTGGGTTTGATCCCTGGTATCCCAGAAACTTAGCATGTATTCTAGCATCTGTGAGATAGAGGCGGGGGGGGGGGGGAGGGGATAGGAGTTCAAGGGGCATCCTTGACTACATAATTAAGTTTGAAGCTACCATGGGCCAGAGAGCCTGTTTCAGAGAGAGAGAGAGAGAGAGAGAGAGAGAGAGAGAGAGAGAGAGAGGCAGGGAGGAAGGGAGGGAGGGAGGGACAGAGGGAAGTCTTTTAGAAAATTGGCTCCTGTGGTATGGAAAGTGCCATGTCCAAAATCTGCGGGTGGGCTGGCAGACTGGAGAGCCAGAGACAAGCCAATGCAGAAGCTCAAATCCAAAGTCAAATCCTGAGGGAGGGAGGCTCAGTATGTTCTTCCAGTCAGGCCCGCAGCTAGTTGGATAAGCCCCCCCCCAGCCCCCCCTCCACACCCCCTGACACAGCATGGAAGGCAATCTGCTTCCTTTAAAGCTAGGCGATGTGATGTTGATCTCACCCAATGTCCCAGAGCCATCGAAAACAATGTTTAACCGTATGTCAACACCATGGTCCAGGCATCTGACACATAGAATTACCCATTCACATGGGTATGGGTTGTCAACACTTTGCTGTCTAACTATGTGTGTATTGTTGTTGTTGTTGCGCTCTCTCTCTCTCTCTCTCTCTCTCTCTCTCTCTCTCTCTCTCTGTGTGTGTGTGTGTGTGTGTGTGTGTGGTGTCCATTCTGTTTTATGTTTCCTAGTTCAGAGCTTAGCTGTTTCTTCCGTCCCACATTTCTTGAAAGTGGTATCCTGGGAACAGCCCTGTCTCTGTGCACTTCAACTAAATGGCTCCTTATCATCTCCTGGCCACTGTGATTGGCCTAGTCACGGGCATGTGACTAAAATCAGGCCAGTGAGAGAGACTTCTAAGGTCTTTGGGAAACTGTTGGGGGCTTGGGGGAGGGGATATTGTAGGTTGGGAGCTGCACCCATCTTTCCAGCTCTTGTCTTGTGTTTCACTAAAAACAAGGTTAACCTGGAGGAGGCAAAGTTGGGGCATTAAGTGGGGGCAGGATGGAATCATGCCGACGACACTTGAGACCTCAGATCTGCCTGTGCCCTAGCAAGATAACGATTTCTCATGGTGATGCCCTTAAGTGCTCTGGGGGCTGGCAAGATGGCTCATTGGCTAATGGTTCTTCCCACCCAAGCCTGGCCACCCCAGTCAACACCTAGAGCTCACATAAAGGTAGAAGGGAAAGTGGGCTCCACAGAGTTGACCTATGACCTCCATACTTTTATCATGGTGTGCGTGCCCCAGATCCATTAAAAAACAAAACCAGAATCAAACCAAAACCTTTGGAGTTTACTCACAAAGCAGAAAGAACCAGACTAATATCCCTAGGAATCATAAAGCTTAAAAATATCACAGCGACAATAGTAGTCCTAGGAACAGAACAGTTATCACAGATGAAACTGTGTGTGCATCTGTGCACATGGCTACCTCTCTGGGTAGATATCAAGATAAAAAGACACGGATAAAAAGCTCTTGACAGCTCCTAAAGCCATAGATGGTGGAGATTAACCTGAGGACTGAGCTTGAGGAAGAAGGGAGAGGAGCTTTCCTCTGTATAAGGTTAGAGTACAGATAATTTCCCATGAGCCTTAGCTGTTGAGCTCTGCTTACAGCCTGCCAGGTGTCACTGGAGAGCTGCACAATCCCCCAGCTCCTCCAGGTGGAGGCTTGTCCAGGTTTCCTTGGACAAGATTCCCTTGTTGACCAGCCTTCACTTGGCGTGAGTAACCTACAAAGAATGTTGATGGCACGGACATTTTTATGTCAACTTGATCCAAGCTAAAGTCATCTGAGATGAGGGAACCTCAATTAAGAAAATGCCTCTATGAGATCAAGCCGCAGGCAACCCTGTAGGGCATTTTCATAATTAGTGATTGATGGGGGAGAGCCCAGCCCCTTGTGGGTGGAGCCATCCCTGGGCTGGTGGTCCTGAGTTCTATAGGCTGAGCAAGCCATGGGGAGCAAGCCAGTAAGTAACGTCCTTCCACGGCCTCTGCATTAGCTTCTGCCTTCAGGTTTTTGTCCTGTCTGAGTTCCTTTTCTGACTTCCTTCAGTGATGAACTAGAGTGTGGAAATGTAAGCCAAAAAACAAAAACAAAAACAAAAACAAACAAACAAACAAACAAAAACAAAAAAAACCCCTCTCCTCCACAACTTGCTTTTTGATCATGGTGTTTTGTAGCAGCAAGAGAAACCCTAACTAAGGCAGTGTGGCACATACATGTGTAGAGGACATTGGGTATCCTGTTCTATTATTCTCTGCCTCCTTTCCTTAAGACAACAACTCTCATTGAAACTGGAGCTAAGTTGCTGGTCCGATGGCAGCAATCCTGTCTGCCATCTCCCTACAGTGCCAGGGGTACAGGAGTGTTCCAAAAGACCTGATTTTAAAAATATATTTTATTCTTTAAAATTATGTGTGTGCATGTGTATCTGTGTGTGGGTTTGTGCATGTAAGTATGGGTACCCTTGGAGGCCAGGAGGAAGAGAGTGTTAGAACCCCTGGAGCTAGAGCTTTGAGCCACTAATATCTGCCCAGGGAAACCAAACTCAGGTCCTCTGCAAGAGAACTCTGTGCCTGTAACCACTGAACCATCCTTCTAGCCCCATGCTTGGCTTTTATGTGAGTTCTGGGAATCCGAACCCAGGTCCTGATGCTTGCCCAGCACCAGCCATGGCTTTGGAACCGAGCTAGGAAGCAACCACACTGTGCTGTGTCCCTGCCAGGAGGCACTTGCTGTCGGCAGTCACTAGATGTCTGGTTTTGTTCTGTGTCCACACTGTTGCTGCAGCTCCAGCCCTTCCATGCATGTGCTTTCCCGCTGCGAGGCGTCCCATGGGGCAAGGGGACAGGAGATGTGTCTTTATTCTGCTGCTGGCTGTTGGGAACAGTCCCGCTTTGCATCACGGAGGAGAAGTGCCGTGAGAACTCTCCTGCATTCCGCCTGTACACAAACAAAAGTCCTTCCTACCAGTAGCTTTCATTTTGGAGTGCAGGGTTCAATTTCAGCTCAGGTAAGGAACACCGTTTTTACCATAGTCGCCAGCCCCTAATACACACACGAGAGGTCACCATCTTCTACTGCACCCCAGTTACACACTGTGAGTAGGGATCTTTTCTATCTCATCTTAAAGGTGCCCGGAGGGGACTGGAGAGACGGCTCAGCGGTTAAGAGCACTGGCTGCTCTTCCAGAGGTCCTGAGTTCAATTCCCAGTACCCACATGGTGGTTCACAACCATTGGTAATGGGATCCGATGTCCTCTTTCGGTGTGTCTGAAGACAATGACAGTGTACTCATATACATAAAATAAATAAATCTAAAAAATAAAAATAAATAAAATAAAGGTGGCTAGCCTTTCCACCTGACACTCAGGAAACGCCCAGTCTCCCTCCTGCCGGCGATAGTTCCACCCTCCCCGAAGCTTAGACTATGTCAGTACCATTATGCCTTCTCACCTGTTCATTCTGCCTTCTGAGGCTCTGCTCATCCCTCGGCCCAGCTCTATTGGAGTCTCTGCTTCTCTTTTTCTTTTTTTGAGGGTTTTAGCATTTGCTCTGGACACTCATTTGGTGCCTGCTTCTGTCCCTCCAGGGTCAACCTGATGAGTGTGTCTGGACAGAGAGGAGTAAGGCAGAGGATATGGGATCCAGAGCCCAGAGGAGGCTGGCCCACAGGGCCTGAGTGACACGTGGAGATGGAGCAACTGGCTCTGAGCTGGGGAGCAGCAGGACTTCACCAACATGCTTCTGCTGTGGTCGGCTCAGGGGAGTTCACTTCTTTGAGAAGACTTGGCCTTGACCATCCTGGGATGTGTGTTTCAGACCCGGACTGTGGCATGGTCACATGCACAGCTATGCCTGTGTGACAGCCCTGGGACCTGCTCTGCCCTGCTGTCATCTGGAACATTTCTCACATCTGTTCCCTCCTGTGCCTGGCTGTTTCTGAACCTCATTACACCTGGGCTCGCAGAAAGAGGTTCAGGCAAATGGCTCGTGAAGCATCTTTCTAAAGGTTAATGGTGGCTATTGAGGGGAGAGAGGGCCATGAGTGGATGGGCTCCATGATGGTGTGCTGTTTTCAATTAAGTGTGGATAAAGAGACCAGACTCTTGGCAGACACCTGACTGGCCTACCAAGGAGCCTGGAGCCAGGGCATCCTGGGGCTGGACCATCAGCCCTGTAAACTGTTTTTTTCCCATTGACACTCTGCTCAGTGGAGGAGAGTGGGTCAGAGACCCCAAGGCCCGAGTCCTGCTTGGCTCCATGGGCTGTGTGGAGATGGGTTATGGGAGTGTTCCAGCCTGACCAGGTGGCTTCTGGGAGGAAGAGTGTCTGAGATCTATCCAGGTGCTCAGAGTGCAGGTTGGCCTTGGGGGGAGGAAGACATCACTGGAGAGTTCTGCTGTGTCCCATGTCACTCAGGCCTTGCCTTGATTCACATGAGCACCACCAGAGTCGTGATCAGTCAGAATGAGACAAGATTTGGCCACAATGATAAAGGAGGCTAGTCGGGGACACGAACAGGTCATCTCCACCCTAGGCCTCAGTTTCTCCAACATACATGCCTACTCCTCTATATATGTGCCTCTATCACATCCATACATGCACATATTGACTCACATCTGACATAGTTCATGTTGGTTGCCAAGCCGATTAGACCAGGAGTCAACTAAGACAGACATGAGTTCTCATGTGAGGGACTGTCTAGGTTGAGGTCAGCTCTTGAGAATGTGAGTGGGGGATTTTTCCTTGCTTTTATTAACTGAAGTGGGAAGACACACCCTAAGGATGGGCAGCACCTTCTGACAGCAGCGCCGATAAAGGGGGATAGGAGGGAAGACCTTCGCTTGTTGCCTTATTGACTTTGCATCCTGCTGGCAAGTTCAGCTGCTCTGCTGTGGTTGCAGCCGCCATTACCGTCACTGCGGCTGCACACCTTCACTGATTTCGTGACCCAGTTTCTTTGGGTTTCCAATGTGGACCGAACACCAGAGGTTCCCAGAAATCCTCCAGGTTTTCAACACGAGGCTGGGGCTGCAGAGGTGTCTATCTTCTCGGACTGAGCAGACACTCTGCCCCAGACATTGTTGGACCACAACAAATGGTACGTAAGCCAACCCACTAAATTCCATTCTAATTGATTCTATTCCTCCAGAGCAGTGGTTCTCAACCTGTGGGTTGTGACCCCTGGAGGGGTCAAGTGACCTTTCATAAGGGTCGCATATCAGATACCCTGCATTTCAGATACTTACGTTGCTATTCATAACAGTACCAAAATTAAAGTTATGAAGTAGCGACAAGAACAATTTTATAATTGGGGGTCACCACAGCACGAGGAACTGTATTAAAGGGCTGAAGCACTAGGAAGGTTGAGAACCAGTGCTCTACAGAATCCTGATTAATATACTTGTTTGCACACACTCACACATACACACAGGCATAGGCACACCCATTGCACACATGTCTACTCTTATGTCTGTCAACCCATGCAGACATGCATACACAGTTCGACACACTTCCCATGTGAGCACATACATGCACACACATATGATCACATTCATACACTTTCAATATACATGCACACCTATATACATATGTATATATACATATATACATGTATATATATGTATATACCCATGCATAGTTGTGTTGATTCACACGCATGCATCATGCACATACACACAGATGTATATTCTTACACATAAGCACATCACACTAGCAGGTGGGCAAAGCTAGGCATAATTAAAATGCCAGGCATACCTGGGTCTCCCCACAGAACCCCTAGGACCTGCCCATAATAGGAGAGACTTCCGGTTGACCCTGGTGACCCCCTCACCTCTCCATGGCAACCAGCCTGACACCTGTTTGTCAGGTTAAAAGCCAGGGACTGACACAGTCTCTCATGTTAATTCATGTAGACCATCTGCTCAGCTGTTCTTTAGGCCCTGTGAGCTGAGGCAGGGGGCTCATGATTGATAGACGCCTGGTACGGAGTGTGTGTTGGGAGTGAGTTTGGTACAATTAGGGTGAGGCTGGGGGTTAAATACTGTGAGCACAGCCAATAGCTGTGGCTTATGGTGCTGGTGGCATCAAAGGGCTGATCTCCCAAGGTTATATAAGACCCAGTGAAGTCTGCTGTGTCCGCTAGGACGTGGGTAAAATATACACTCGACAACTTGCTGGACCATCCCCCAACCAACCCCACCTTAGCTGGGAAGGGGGTGGGTGCTGGGTCTGAATGTGTCCCACACAGTGTTCTCTAGTGACTGGGGGTGACTAGGGCCGTGGAAACCCAGGCCTGCTGGCAGGCTTTAAGTTCTACATTTTGTTTTCTCTGGTTGTGGGACACAGTGGGTCTGTGTCCTCAGAATGGTGCCTCTCCTTTAGGGGTCACTTCCAAAGAATGCCCAGTGGCAAGCACCAGAGCTCACCATTTGATGCTCTGTGGGGACCGAAGCAACCCTCCTTTGTGAGCGATGACAGAGCCATTGGCTGCTGTCCTTTAGCCGGGAGAGGACTTACTGTGCAGCAGCCCCGGCGGCTTCCTAAGTAAGTACCCGTGAAATCAGCCTGTGCTTTCTAGCTGAGCAGACTTTGATACTGAGGGGCCCTGCCCTGGTCTGCTTCCAACTGGAGAGTGGAGTCCAGAGCAATGGCCAAGCAGCCACTTGTGCCAGCTGCTCAATGGGGCGAGAGATTTCTTGTGAGCCATGGATACGGTGATTGCCAGTTCCTGACCCTTCTCAGTCACCAGACGCTGGTGCTCATGTGTGGTGGGGGCTCTTTCAGGACCCTGGCTGCTGGAGTCATAGAAGCTCTGTTCCATTTTATTAAATATGCTAGCACCAGGAGGGGACATTAGCTTCCTCTTCTGGGTCACCTTGGAACCCAAGTGTCCAACAGCACAGGAGGGGTGCAAGCCATGTTCCCTAAGACATCAGGATGAGGGTGTAGGTTGTGCCTCCACTCTCCTTGACTTTGAAGGGGGAGTCTGGCTTGTACATGGGGGCTGGTGTGTGGGACCCCAGGGGCTACCATGGCAGACAAGAATGAATCTTGGTGTGTGACTCTCCCTCTGACCTTTCAACCAGTCTACTGCTTGCTCCCAAGTCTTGCTTCTTGGGACCTCAAGGGGAGGAACTGCCACTGGGGATCAAGTGTTGGTCACTCATTCTGTTCCCCTCAGTCTCTGCCAGACAAACAGTGCCAATAAACCCCTTGTGCAAACTTTGGAACAAGTCACCATCCCAGCTCTTGCTGGGCCCTGTGGGTCTTGCTCTGGCTGGCGGGCATTTGTGTGTCAGTGACAGCCCAGTTCCTCAACTCATCTATCTTGCCCTGGGCATGGGCCCTGGGCTGAGAGAACTGGCTGAGGGGGAGGGCTAAGGAGATCAGCTCTCTTGCTTCTTGTTCCCACGTGAACCTCCACCTCTACCTGAGTCTTTTATCTCTCCTTGGAAGTCCCTGGGGACAGCTCAGTTCCTTTTAAAGCATGTTTCATGCTGGGCGGTGGTGGTGCACGCCTTTAATCCCAGCACTTGGGAGGCAGAGGCAGGTGAATTTTTGAGTTCGAGGCCAGCCTGGACTACAGAGTGAGTTCCAGGACAGCCAGGGCTACACAGAGAAACCCTGTCTTGAAAAAACCAAAAAAAAAAAAAAAAAAAAAAAAAAAAAAAAAAAAAAAAGCTGTTTCATCTTGATCACCAAAGCCAGCTCGGCCCCACTCAGCTCTTCTTTGCAGGTTCTAACCCTCCCCCCCCCTTGCTGATGGGAATATATGGCTTGTCCCAGGGGGGACTACACATGAGAGCCACACAGTGCACCTGAGGTCCACCCTCCTGGTGTCCTTCTGTCCCCTGTAATAAACATAACCCCAGCCGTCCTCAGCAGCCTCTGCATACATGGAGTCAGAAAACCAACCCAGAAGCCCCAGGAGAGGGTGGCATGTGCTGCACTGAGGACCAGGCTTGGTTATGTTCTTCCTTGAGACCAGTGTCAGTAGTGCAGGCTGGCAGTGTGTGGCTGACCCTGGGAGAACCGATACTGCAAGACAACTGTGCTTCATGCATCAGCGCGGACATCCTGCGTGGATGGCTACGGATTCTCTGCATGGCTATGGTCCTCACCTACACAGCCACATCCGAGCCCACACATACTGCATGCCAAGCACCGAGTGATGCATCTCCAATCTCCTCAACCTCCCAGCAGCTCTATAAGATGGGCACTATGGTGGTCCCTGCTCTGTGGATAAGGAGCAGCTGGGCACAGAGAGTAAAGCATTCCGAAGTCACCCTGCTAGAATGTGGTATAGCTGAGGCCTTGGTGGTGGTTTTCTCCAGCATCAGATTCTGGGAGCATCAATTTCTTGGGGACCATTGTCTCAATGGTCTGATAGCCAAACGGAGGGAGGGACACAGTGTCTTTCTTTAGACTCTCCTGCCTCCTGCCAGGACAGTCACTCTGGCCCTGCTCTTACTCCCCTTTCTTTCAGGAGCTCCATCCCATGGCCTCTCCTGGGCTCTGTACCTCTTCTTCCTTCAGGAGTCACAGGCAGCAGGAGCCTCACAAAGATGGAATTCGTGACCTAAAATTTTGAGCCCAATAAACCATTTATTCCTTACGCTGATTTTTCAGGGCAATTTTTTAAATGCACAACAATAGAAAATGAAATTAAGACCAGTCAGGCAGTGTGATTTTTATTTTTATTTTATGTGTATGAGTGTTTTGCCAGCATGTATGTCTGGTGCCTTCAGAGGCCAGATGAAGGCATCAAATCCCCTGGGATTGGAGCTACAGAGGGTTATAAATTACCATGTGGGTGCTGGGAACCTTTGTCCCAAACCTGGGTCCTTTGGAAGAGCAGTCAGTGCTTTTAACCACAGAGTCACCTGTCTATCCCTAACAAGACAATTTTTTTGTGATGGCTGGGTACAAGTTCTTCACTGGCAGGTTCACAGTGTATACAGAAAAATCAGACCGAGGCAGATATAAAATAGCACGTCCCTTTGCAGAGATTGTCAAGGCAGCCATCCACGTACACCGGTCCCTTCACTTAACATACGGATGGGCACCTCCCTGACCACCACAGCTGCTGCAGTAGCTGCTTGGTTGGGCATGGCAGCGAACACTATCCATCTGTTGACAATAGGGTCCTGCCTCAGAGGATGACAGGGTCTAGGTAAACAAATTAGCAGGCAGCTTCAGGGGAAGTTGATGCAGGAACAGAAGCAGATGGGAGAGAGGGCATCCTGGGGAAGGACAACTGTCTCATGTTGTAGGATACAGGGGGAGTCTCTCTGAGGAGGTGACTCCTTAAGGGTAAGGAGCAGCTATCATGGGGGATCTGAAGGGCTTATGCTAGATGTAAGAAAAGCACGTTTATAAGCTCAGAGGAAGGGACAGGGCAGAGAACTGAAGGACAAGTTGGGATGCTAGGGGAGGGATGTGATGAGAGATACGGTCTGGATATACCGTAGCCACTGTCAAGGGGGGCAGGAAGAGGAGGGAACAGCATTGATGCAGTGCTGTTTAAAGTCTCAGCATCTAGGAGGTGTTATCCCTGGCAGAATACTCAGCCTCCACCCCATCTCCCTGGGCACATGGGCCTCCCTTATCCAGGCCTCTGAGGTTACAAACTTGCTTGGTTGATCAGGTGATTAACTGAGTTGGGTGCTCATCCTAACCTGAGAGTGCAGGGTCTCTCTTAAGGCTCCACAGAAAAAACATGAAATACAGGTAAACAAATCGTGATCTCTCCATGGAAACAGACTGGGGAAGAATGTGTTTAAACAGCTTAAGCATGGTGGAGAGGGTCATTCCTCATTCCTTTGGTTAGGAGAGCCCGCTACGCTTTCCAGTAATACACTCTCTCACTCATGGGGTGGGTGGGGGAAGGTGTTGTTTATATTTATGGTTCTTTTGTCTAACCTAACAGAGAACGATTTGAAAACATCCATAGGCTTCTGGTTGTGCCTACAAACACAACCTTTTCTTTTTCTGTGCTTTGTTGAATGCTGTGAGCCACCTTTCCCTGTCCCTCAAAGATGGTGGCTGTATTTAGCCACCCAGAGTCCAGTCCTGGCTTCTCTGGTCACTGCCTTGATTTCACCCTAAGCAGACATTCCCTCCCCAACTAAAGTCGTGGAGGATACTGGCTCCATTCGCTTTGAGCCCTCATGACAAGAGTCTCCAAAGCTAGTGTTTTCTCCCCGCCTGCAACCCTGTTCCTGCATGTCGGAGTTTGACAGATGGGTATGAGGCTCCATGCTCAAGACTCAGATGAGCTGTAGAGGGAAGAACACCATGTTTTTGTTTTTGTTGTTGTTCTTTGTTTTGAGAGAGGTCTTTCTGTGTTGTAGATCAGACTGACTTCGAACTCACAGAGATCTGCCTGACTCTGTCTCCCAAGTGCAGGGATTAAAGGTGGCTGCCACTCTGCCAGGTTTAAGCAGTGTTAGGGGTAGAACCCAGGTCTTCATGCATGCTAGGCACGCATTCTACTAACTGAGCTGGATCCCCTGCCCAATAAATATTATTTTAATGCAACAGATTAAAAATCAAACCAGTGTCTACAAAACCCAAAACATCAAAATTTTAAAGACTGTATCTATTGTTTTGCCAGGAATCAAAATTTGAGCTGTTTCTAAATTTTTTTTTTAGTGGCAAGCCAATTTTATTTGAATTAAAAAAAATTAGCTTTGTATCCTGCAACTTTATTGAGTTTTTTAATTAAAAAATTGGAGAATTTCACATACTCACATAAAATAAAAGTACCAATTTTATTTTAAAATTACTATGAAGAGAGTCAAACCATAATTTTAAAAATACTAAGAAACCAAACAAATACACCACAACAAAGGCAAAGCAACCATCTTCTGAACCAGTTTAGAGCAGAAACACACTTGTAATTCTTGTGCACTAAGGCAATTGAACCACAGACTAGCAATACTGTATCATTCAAGTAGATACTGTGTCTGCGTCATCAATAGACAATTCTGGTTGGCTGACAATAAGAATCCATTCCTTGAGCAAAGAAACCCTTGGGGTGGGGGTGGGGAGTGTTAAGTGCAGGCATCAGAATCCTGACATCCTTCTTTGAGTCAATTCCACGGATTCTGTCATCTCTCCTCCACCCCCAGGACCCTCCTCATGTCCCCACCATGTTCCAGAAGAACAAAGTAGAACCCAAGGAGGAAACTCCCTTTAGGACCTGTGGGGAGATGAGAAATCATGTCTTGGCAGGTGTCTTGAGGCAGGGAATCCCAGATGTAGGACATATAGTGGACAATTCTTTTGGCTTTAAAAAAAAAAAAAAAACAAAAAAACAAGAGCCATCGAGATGAGTCAGTGGTCAGTGATGCGTGCCACCAAGCCTGGTGACCAGAGTTTGATCATTGGCACCCCCATGGTGCAAGGAGAATGCCTGTTCCGGCCTCTCACCTCCACACATACCCTGTGGCTTGCCAGCTCGTGTACACTCACAAACACAAACTAAATAACAATGTAAAAAAGGAAAAGCAACCCAGCTGTAGAAGGCTTCACCACATACCAAAAGAAGAATGAAATCTCTGCAATGTGTGAAGCCAAGTTGGCGGCAAAGTGACTAAGTGAAAGCCTTAGAGGAATAGAGCATTTTAATTTTTTAAAAGATTAAAAAAAAAAAAAAAAAAAACTGCCTGGAGAGGGTTGCTGAGGTTAAGAAAATCACTGTCAAGATGAGAATTACAGGCCCTGAGCTGTCATAGTTCTGCCCCTGGAGTATGGCATTATGAGGTAGGCAGTTTACAGATCTGGGTAGAAGGGAGTGGGTTAGGATTGCAAGGGGTTTGGGATGGAGGTCTGTTCTGCCCACTCACAGGCTGCCACAAGCTCAGGTGTCAGGAGCACAGGCCTCAGTCTGTGATTCTCGTCTGGTGAGTCCAAGGGGAAGTCCATCTTGTGTGTACCCAGAGTCCAGGGGGAGTCTGTCTGGTGTGCATCCAGAAGGGGAAGCAGAGACAGACTGGTTTCTACCAGAGCTATGTTTCCCAGTTTGGTTTTTTTTTTTTTTTTTTTTTTTTAAAAAAAAAAAAAAAAAACCTATCTGGAAGTAGGGCGTGGTGGCTCCGTTTTGTTATCAAAAAGCTGAGGCAGAAGGCTTTCTGTGAGCTTGATGCCAGCTGGGACTATGTAGTGGGATCCTGCTTCCAAAAAATGAACAAATAAACAGACAAACCCTCAGTGTCCATTTAGATCACATTCAGTGAAGATGTTCAAATTGTGTTGAAGACTGGGACCTGCTTGGAGTGTCAACCTGGGAGTAGCAGGGATTCCCTCCCTGTGCCTGGTTTCAGGTCCAAAATAATTGATTATGGTGTCTACCATGTGATTCTGGAGAGCTGGTTTGGAGAAGTTCGTCAGAAGACAGAGAATGCTTGGTACAAAACATGAAATGAAAAACAGGAAATGTTGTCTGTCTGTCTGTCTGATCCACATAGTCACAGCCAGGACCAACCCCAAATGTAATTGTTACTTCACACATGTCTAGTTTGGTGGACAGAACAGAACAGGGTCTCTCAGTGGCTCAGTGGACAGGCAGGGGACACAGTGGAGTCCAATAGCCGGAGAGGAACATGGCTAACCCAATCTGGACTGTTACATTGATTCACCCGGCCAGTGTGGAATAGTTTTCAGAACGCTCTCAATATCCCCATTATACAACCACCTCCCTGCCAAATGGAGTGTCCTCCCTTTGAAGGTTTGTTTTCTCGGTATCTGTGAGGTGACTGGAGCCTGCTCAGCAGGGTTTGAACTTTGAACACTCTTGTCAAAGAATGTGAATAAAAATAGAATCCGCTCACACGCGCTGAGGCTCACTGGAGATAAACTGTACGTCCTGATGATTCTGTTAGGAAGATCACAAATCACAATGGATTGGGTGTGTAGGGGTGTACCTGTGAGCTCAGTGCTCACTAGGTGAAGGCAGGAGTTGAGACCAACCTCACTGCTTAATAAGACCTTGCCTTAAAGGGGAGAAAGGGAAGGGAGGGAAAGGGAGGCAGGGAGGGAGGGAAGGAAGAGGAGAAAGGGGGAAGGAAGGGGAGAGGAGGGAAGGGAGGGGAATGGAAGGAAAGGGAACAGGAGGGGAGGGGAGAGAAGAGGAGGGAGGGAAGAAAATGGAAGGGGAGGGGAGGAAGGCCAAGACAGAACGAAATGAGAGGCAGGTGGGAGGTGATAGAGGAACAAGCCTGCAGTCCTATTCTGGCCTCCACACGTGTGTGCATGAGTGCACACACACTCACGGGCCATATATGTAGAATACATCTCCCCACCCACTGACTTTAACTAAAAAAAAAAAAAAAAAAAAAAACTTTGTTTCTGAAGAATGTGGAGGAGAAATCCTCTACAGTCAGCCATTCTGCCAATTTATTCAGAATTTTCTTTACTCTTTTAGAAGGAGAAAATGAGGGCTTTGGAAATAGCTCAGCTGGTAAAGTGCTAGCTACACAGGCACAAGGTCCTGTGGTTGGATCTCTGTGTAAAAACCTGGTGTGGGTGGGACCGAGACAGACAGCTCCTCAGAAATTAATTAACTGCCAGGTCTAGCTATAGAGACGTGCTTCAGGTTCAGGGAGAGACTCTGCCTCAAAAACCAAGGTGACCGCAATCATAAAGACACTTGATGCTGACCTCCTGTCTCTGCATATGTAATCTCATATATGTGCACACACACAGCATGAATGCATACATACACATAAAGGCACAAATACGTACAAGCACATGCACAAACATACACGAATGTGTACACACTCACGAATGTGTACACACACACACACACACATACACAAAGGAGAAAATCAGGCATTGCACACAATCTTGTCCTCTCCTATGTGACTATTCCTTCTGTCACCTAAGGAGAAAAACTATTATACTGAACTGTATGTAAGATGCCTCTCTATCTGTCCACTGAGGTAGGTTGGGAAATAAAGCTAATTCTCTCTTTAGGGGCTCCCAGAATCACAGCTTCATACAGACCTTGTGGCAGACATCCCAGCCTCCTCAGTGCTGCCTGCTGCTGTAAGTGCCAAGCACATTACAAAGCTGTCTGCCCAGGCGCTTGCCTTGTGTGGAGGGGAGGCTGGACGCCATAGAGGGTCAGGGGTGGGCTCTGACCTTGGTGGATCATTAAGATGGTGTCACTGGGATCAGGAAGTGTAGCCTGGTTGGAGGAAGAAAGGCACTCGCAATGGGTGTTTAAAGGACATTTCTAGTGTCCCAGTGTCCTAACCCCTGCAGTCTGTCCCTCTGCCACATGCTCCAGCCATCATGGTATTCTGCCTCACTTCGGACTCACTGAATCAAGCCAGCCAATCTGAAATTCTGAGCCAGAATAACCCTTGCTTTATGTAACTTGACTTGCTCAGGTAATTTGTAACAGCAATGGTAGGAGATTAACTGTTTCCTTATCTGTTGCTCCCAGGGAGGGGTTCCCTTAGGTTAACTACCTTATTCCTACATTAAGCCTTCTCTCTCTCTCTCTCTCTCTCTCTCTCTCTCTCTCTCTCTCTCTCTCTCTGTCTTTGTTTTTTTGAGACAAGGTTTCTCTATGTACCCTTGGCTATCCTGGTTCTCACTCTGTAGACCAGGCTGTCCTTGAACTTGAACTCACAGAGATCCGACTGCCTCTGCCTCCTGAGTGCTGGAACTAAAGGCATGTGCCACCACTGCCCGGAACATTACACATTTTAACCACATGTGAAGCAGAGATGCCAGTGAGAGGCATCCCTAGGGCTCATCTGTTTCCAGCTTCAACTCTCATGGGGAATCTTGTTTTGCCTACACCGCATTCCATCTGTGCCTTTCCCACTGGATTATCTTGAGCCCAATCCTAGACCTGACATCATTTTATAATACTTCAGTACGTGTCTCTAAAAGACAAGGGTTTCTTTTCAAAGTACAGACAGGATATCAAGATCTTGTCTGAGCAGAGTAGTCAGCCCTTAATAATTCTGCATCACTCGGTCTGTCAGATGATCCTGGGTCAGAAGGCTGAAGATCAGATGCTCCAACGTTCTGTAGTATAGGGACTGTCCAGGTGTTCAGCGGTCTCTATAAATTGGCCGAGTTTTAGAAGCTATGTTTTGTGCTGCCCATAATTTCAGTTAACTCAGTCATTCTGGATTTCTGATGGGGTTGAAAACTTATAGTCTCATAGCCAATCCTGGCTATTTACTTCGAGAGAAAAGATTTGAGAGGATGGTTTTCAGCTGACATTCATTCTAAAGCCAAGAAAAAAAAAAAAAACAAAAAAAAACCAGATTCAGATCTAAGTCTTTTAGTTAGGAGAGATGACAGAGGTTCTGTCAACAAAGTGATGGACTGGGTATTAGGTCTATCTTGCACCTTACTGACATAAATTGGTATAGTTATTCTCTAATTGTATTTTGAGAGAAGTTTTATTTAAACAGAAAGGCTGATATGTAGGAGGAGCTAAGGTGGGAGGAGTTCGGAGAGGAAGAGGAGGAGTAAGGAGAGGAGGAGGAGAAGAAGAGGAAGAGCTAGGTGATGAGAGAGAGAAGGGGGGGGCGGACATGGAGGCGGATGTTCACATGTCTCTGCCAGTCAAAGATAGTTGATATATCTAGGTTGGGTATTGGGTTACACTTCTGATTGATATTGAGCTCTACCAAACTTATAAAGCCTTTGGTTAACATTTTAAAAAGTGTATAAAAGCAAAAAGGAGAAGAGGGGATTGGATAGGGGTTTTCTAGGAAGGGGAAATGGGGAAAGGAGATGGCATCTGAAATGTAAATAAAATATCCAATTAAAAAAGATCTTGTCTGAGAATGATTAACAGCAATTCCTCAGACGTTATCAAATATCTGCTCAGAGCTGGAACTTCTCTGATGATCTCAAGTACGTCCCCCATCCTGGGAGTTACCATTATGATTATTATTTTAAATAAGGCTTCAGGTGAGATCTGGGACTGGGGGATGCTTCCCAATGAGGTTCCTTTTGCAGAAGCTCAGTTAGGACAACCCCTCTCATGACTACACCTCTCCTGCTTCAGCGTTTGTCACTGTCAATCTGCCCGTTGTCAGGGTTCTGTGCACATCCCAGTCCCCATGTGTAAACACTCCATGGAGATGGGAATTGCTCTTAGGTCTGTCTGTATTCTGTCCCCACTACAGGTACAGGGTCTGCCATATAGTTTTGAGTAAAGGTGTTAAAAAAAAATCTGGTTCTTGTTGAACTAGTAAGGCTTCACTTAGGCCTATGGCAGTAGATATTTTTAACAATCTGCTTTCCGTAACTGTAACAAAATACCTGAGGCTGGATAGCTGTAAAGAAAAGATATGTTTATTTAATTCACACCTTGGAGGATGAAAACTCAAACAGCACAGCTCTGGCTCTGGTGAGGGCTGCTGGGTAGTGTGGCTTAGTGACAGATGGCATCATGGGGCGGGGGGTGGGGGGGGATACATTTGAGAGGGAGAGACAGGAAGCTGGGGAGAGGAAGTGAGCTAGTGACAACCTCCCACAAGCTCCACCTCTTAAAGGAGCTAGTCACCACATCACACTGGCTCTGTTACTCGAGCAAGTGTCTGACATCAGGCATTTGTTATAGTAGGAAAGTGAGGATGGCTCCACCCCAGTCACCTCAAGACAGGTGAGTTTCACTCCTGGGGGCTGAAGGTCCCAGGAGGATGTTCTCGAGGATTCCAGCAGTGTGGACCTTGGTAGATCAATCAGCAGGGTCCTTGCAAGGTGATGTGTGAGGTGGAAATTCTTGCTGAGATGTGGTGGCTATGCAGGTCTGGTGAGGACAGGGTCAAAGTTGAGGCCTAGTTTCGAAGAAGCCTAGAGGACCTGGCTAAATTTTGTGAATGAGAGTCGTTGTCCAAGGACACATTAAATGTTCTTTTGCCCCAAATTAATAGGGTGGTTTTTCCTCCCCACCACCCTATGTGTGTGTGTTGGGGAGGATGTCTTCTGGCACCCTGCTCAATGGAATGAGATTGACAGACAGCCAGACCCTGAGATCCTCCTGTCTCTCATGTTCAGAGTGCTGGGGTGGGAGTCATACTTATAGCCATGTCTGGCTTTTTATGTGGGAGCTGGGAATTCCAACTCAGGTCCTCACCGCCCCCCCCCACCTCATTAACATTCTTTGTAGACTTTTCTCCCTCCTCTACTGGGGATTGAACCTGTGACCCTATGCATGCTGGTGGAGCACTCCCCACCCCCAGTTGGTGGAGCACTTTCCCCCACCCCCAGCAGTTCTTTCAGCCTTTTCAATGGTATTTCTGTTCATGGTTTGTTTTCTTTCGTTTTAGGTCAGGGCTCTCTGTGAGCGACAGGAACAGATTTGGCCACCGAGGGGCCAGTTTCAACTGCTTGTGATGTTTTGGTCACCCCACTTAATGAGCAGCTTCCAGGAAGAAAGCACACATTGCCTGGGTGAGGGGCCAGCCACCTTGATTGGCAGGCCTTTCTGAGTATTTGGGGGGAAGGTCTTGCTCTCCTGAAAAGAACTGGGCTGTTGTTATCACGAGGGTGTGAGGCCACAGGAAGCCATGGGCCATGGGAATGTGGCTTTCTGCTTTCCCACAGTATTAGCTCTCTGTCCATCCTCCTCCTGCATCTTCTCAGGATGCTCTAGTCCAGAATGAGGTACAGAAACAGAGTGATCAGCCTAGGCACCATTAACAATATACTCAAGGACAGATAAAAAGAACTGACTCCCAGGACACTGTTTATAATAGAAAAAGGACAGTAGAATTCTACAGTATTGGTCTGCAAAGTAATAAGCGCATAAACAGCTTCCCTGTGATGTGAGGCTCCCGAGAGATACATGATCCTGTGGCTTCAAGAGTGGCAAGACCTCAGAAACTTCCTGGTCGAGACCTCAGGTGACACAGGACAGACCATGACACACTCCACAGACATCAAAGAAATGCCCAGCACTGGGGATGGCCCACTGGGAAAGTGCCTGCCCAGTCGTGTAAGCATGAGGACCTGAGTTCAGATCCCCAGAACAGAACAGAAAAGCTGGTGCAGTGTGGTGGGCCTGAAATCTCAGTGCTGGCAAGGTGGGGACAGGGGGATCCCTGGAGCCTCAACAGCCAGACAGCTTAGTCTACTTGTATTGGCTCTAAAAATCTTCCCAGACCTCACATTAGCTACTGAGTTAAATGCAATGTTGATACATGGTCTATTGATGTTTGTTAAAAGCTATGACTTTATCCTTGAGAAACTGGTCCAAATACTGCAGAGATGAATCTCCAACTTTTTTTTTTTTTAAAGTTCTTCCCTTTACTATTTTTAAAAAATTATGTTATATGATAATATTAATAATCTTCATCAAGTATTCAGAAACATTAAAAAAAAACAAAAACTACCCAAAGTTTATTTTGGATGCTGTGTTTTAGTCCCCATGATATGAGGAGATGTTCCCTGGGCTCTGTGGGTCCTAGAAAATCCCTCTGGTGACACTTCCTTCTCTTGTCTGCTCCTCCAGGCTGGCCATCCCTATAGATCACCCTATAGATCACCCCTATAGATCACCCCTATACACCACCTCTATATACCACCCCTATACATCACCCCGTAGATCACCCCATATACCACCCCTATACACCACCCCTATATATAACCTCTATATATCACCCTATAGACCACCCTATACATAACCCCTATAGATCACCCCATATATCAACCCTATACACCACCTCTATACACCACTCCTATACATCACCCCTATAGATCACCCCTATACACCACCCCTATATATAACCCCTATACATAACCTCTGTAGATCACCCTATACACCACCCCTATAGATCACCCCCATATATCACCCCTATACACCAACCCTATACATAACCCCTAAACGTCACCCCTATAGATCACCCCTTTCTTCCCTCTCATAGCCAAGCTCATGGCCATCTTAGGCTGTGGTTTCTGTGTGTTGTCTCTGAGAGCCAAGAACTGTGTTCTCCCCGTTTGCCATTCACCCAGGATCCCTCTGCAATGTCTTCTCCCCAGGGAGGCCTCTCTGGTCACCTGTCTAAGTGAACTTTCATGTACATCTTAAACCTGTGATCCTATCTGATCTTTCTCTCCAGGTTGTGTCGTTTGTCTGCTGTTGGCTTGCCTTTCTTTGGGTGAGCTCAAGTCTACAATGGCTGTTGTGGCCAGTGCTTTGAGACAGAGACTGCAGTACATAGAGACACTCTGTCATGCGCATTGGATGGATGTGGAGCTGCCAGCTGAGACCTGCCTCCTGGGCTGGGCTGAGTCATTTCCTCTTCCCTCTATAGGTTGTGATCAACTCGGGTTTCCTGAACTCCTGTCTCAGGAGGGATGGGTTAGGTTGGGTTGGGTTGGTTGAGGGCAAAGCCAGGGCACACAGTCTCTCCAAGGGGGAAATAGACATCAAATGCCTGGCTTGTGTCTTTTGGTGCCCTCACACCTGGCTTTGTGTGCTTTGCAAATTTACTTTGGTGCTTTGCAATTTCTGGATGAGTGTGGGGCTTAGCGTTTGAAAGTCCGAGCCAGGCACCAGGTGTGTGACAATCCAATGGACCGAGGCTGGGGCCAGGTGGTGAGGGGGCAAGTCACAGAGTAGGGATAGCAATAGAGGGACACATAGTAGCTCACTGGAAGCAACAGAGAGGGAAAGTCACCTGAACAGAGAGAGCTGTGGATGCAGAGGCTGGAGCCTGACCAGCTTCTGCTGATGGGCTAGCCTCGTTCAGCCTGGGAGAGCTGGAGAGTGAATGAACTTTGCGGGTGACTCAGTTTTCCATGTCAGCTCAGCTGAACTCAAGGAATCCAATCCAGCACTGTACAGCCAAACAGGTTGCAACTGATCCGAGCCTTCTACCCGACCCACCTGATCCCAATCCACTCCACTCAGCTGCTCCCCACTCCTCACTAACGTAATCCCAAGCTAGTTGAGCAGTAGCAGCCCAGCCCTGGGGTATCTGAGAGCTGGTCAAGCTCAAAGCCTTTTACTGATGCAGTCTTGAGAAGCCAGTCCCTGATCTCCAGGAGCTCTGGGTCTTTCAGGGAAAGCTGGTATTGGAGAGGGTAGGGGTGGTCAAGAGCAAAGGACACGATTCAAGTGCAGGGCAGCATAGGATGGCCGCTTAACACAGTCCCAGGGAATGTGTGCAGGGTTCGAGATGTAAGGAGAAAGAGGAAACCTCTTTCTATAGAGACCAGGCAATCCATCCATCCATCCATCCATCCATCCATCCATCCATCCATCCATCCATCTGAAGACCTCCATACTCGGGAGACCCTTCCTCTAGTCTCAGGAAATCACGATCACCCAAGAATCACAAGAAACCATACCTGGATGCAATCAGCAGAGGTTTATTGGGGAGTTGGCCAACCAAGGTCAAAACAGCTTGTCCACGCAGGAACAGAATTTTGACAAAAGGCCAGCAAGCTGAGGGGTTTCTTTTATAGGGAAAGGGGGGGGGGTGTAACCCAGAACAGTGGAACATTTCAGAGGAACCTACCCTAAATGATCATTACCAACTATTTCAGGTAAACTATTTTTTTTACTTCTTCTGGCTATAGCCCCACCTAGATGGCTTGCATCTTTCTCTGTTGTCAGGAATGTGTCTTCCTGCCTTGGGCTTTTCCCACTCATAGGTGGGGTCTATTACCTGAGGCTTGAGGAATGTAATCCAGTAAGTGTCCTCTGATTCAGGGATAATGTCCTCCACCCAGAATGTGTCTTGGGGCAGTGAAGGTCTGAAATCTTATTTTCAGTTCCACGTTCTGGAACCTGCACTTTTTCTGCCCAGGTCTAAGGGCCAAGAAAAAGTCTACATATTTCATAAAATGGTCTTTATAATTCTTCACTCTACACATCCATCTATCCATACATCCACTCACTCATTCATTCACCTAATAAGGTACAAGTATGTGTACATTGTTGAGAATGTACTCGTTCTGGGTGCTTGGTGCTAGAGGATGCAGGGGTGTAGGGGGATGGAGCTCTCTCCTGTAAGGCTGTTCTACAATGGGGAGCAGAGTCAGGTAGGAGAGGTAGACGAGCCCTGTGGCTCAGAGGAAGGCCTTGGTGGGAACAGGTTTATTACACTTGGGAACCCAATAGACTCAATTTCTCACCTTCAACTGGACGTTGGGAGGGGCCTTCCTTCTACTCCCTGGAAATGTCTCCCAGGGACAAAACCAGAAGAACATTTAGCTTTATTTGACTGTGAATGCTTTTTTTTTTTTTCCTTTTAAATGATCCCATCCCTCCGTGTTCGTCTCTCTCCTGTTCCTTGGCCTTTTTCTTGGCCTGTCCTTATGAACCCCTGAGATGCCATGTCCTCAGGCCATACAATTTCCTGTGCATTCCTGAAGTGATTTAAACAAGTCCAGGTGCAGCTGTCATCCCACATCAACGCCCACAGAGAAAGAACAGGAGGAACGAAGGAAAAAAAATGATGTGGCCTCTGTTCAGTCTGTTTGGGACAGGGAAGTAAAGGCGGGGGATTTTGTGGCTGTGGTTGACATTTCATTTGCTGTGTGCCTGGATCAATGAGACTTCAAAACAGCGAACTGCCACGTGATGCCTACAGAGACGCCGGCATCTGCCTGGTGCTAGGAGTCGGGGAACTGGGTGTGTACAGGACATTTGTTAAATCTGCATTTATTAAGTACTTACTGTGCGAGGTCATGGCTCCTGACACTCTACTGGCATACGCTCACTCTGTCCTCAGCAGCTCTGAAGGGCTCCACCTCTTCCTGGGTCAGCTCATAGACCTGTGACTTGAAGCCCAGGAGGGTAGCCTTGCAGACGTGGCTTATGCTGGCCTCTGTAGCACCATCTGCTAACGCTGCTGCTCCTCCACAGCAGGAGTGCACACGTGTGTTTGCATGCATGCGTGCAAAAATATGTTTGGGTGCAAAGGTGAAAGGTCCAGGGGAGAGATGCAGGGAGCATAGGTGTGTTTGCTCGCATGGGCATGCATATTTGTATGTGTGCATAAATGTTTGCACAGAGCTCCTGGGGCCTCATGATCTCTATTTTTATCCCAGGTCAGTCCTGGCTAACCCACAATCTCAAGCCAACAATACAATTTCTGGATGCTTCTGTGTCCTCCTTTGTCCCATGGTAGCAATCATTCCATGATTGGAGATGTTTTGGTTCTGTGACCCTCTGAGAAGGGGGATCTGGCACAGGATCAGTGCTGGACCTCTGTCACCCATTGCTGTCTCCTGTGCCCCTTTGTCCCCTAAATGCACAGCTTGATTCCTAGCATTACTGCAAGGTGTACCTAGTTCCCATGAAGGGCAAAGGGAGGAACATCATGACCCAGCCAAGGTGGGAGGCCTTGAGCAATTGTGTCACCTCCCTGTGCCTCAATTTCCTTCTCTGGGAAATGGGAACAACTAACCACTTTCAGGGAGAGGCAGTGGGGAGTCAACACTTGGAATGTGCCTCACCCCTCTGGTCTCCACCCCTTTCCTACCCACATCATCCTGTCCTCTTTTCTGGCTGGTCCTACTGGAAGGTCTCTCTCCTGGACCTTTCTTGGTTGGCCCTTTCTTGAATATGTGATGTCCTCAGTCAGGCTCTCCCTGACCACTGTCTGAGGTAGCCCTTGGCCATCCTCTGTGCTGCTGACAGGAAGTAACCTACAGCTGTGGCCTGATACCACCAACTACTGGAGCCCCAGGAACCCCAACATGCCAGGTTTGACCACCTGTCCCCACTACACCAATGAAAGAGACCAGTGTTCAGTGTGACCACATTGGGAAGTGACCCTCACATCTGTCTGTGGGGTCTTGATATGAGGTTTAGTTTTCAGGAGATGGGTACCAGGTCCGTGCAGCTCAGAAGGCCTGGTTAAGGACTGAGAGGCCTTGTCCATCATGACCCACCACTGTTCTGGCTTGCCCCCACAGAGCAATCTGATGAATTATCAGAACGTGTGGAGCCCCTTTCCAGAGGCGAGTCCCTCCTCTGTCTGGCACCAGGGTTTCAGCCTTCCCCTTGCCCCCCACCCCCAGCATGGGATTTATGGAGAGAGTTTAATTCTGTGGAGTCCACTGTCCCCATTACGTGATAACACAGATGTTTCCTTTCAGAATATCTTCTCTCTTGCCAGCACAGTCACGTTGGTTACATCGCCTGCTTTCATAAATAAGGCTTTACTGAGACACGCTGACCTGTGCTCTCTTGTCCTGTCTAACTTCTTTCTTGCTTCAAGGACTCAGGCAGCGGTTGGGATGTTGATTGTACAGCCAGACTCTAAAATATCTCCTACGTGGCCCCTGTTCTGTTCTGCTTTCACGCTTGGCAGTCACAGGCCTGGGAGGGGCCCCCAGAAATACACAAGACAGGAGGATCTGAGTTAGGGGTCTGTTTTCTGAGCTGATTTTGGAATGTTCTATAGCAGTCGTTGGGTAGGAGGTAGGATAATTGATATCTGGCAGTCCTGTGGTCCTCAGCCATCATAGGTAGGAGGCTGTGTCTTTTTCTAGGCTGTGTCAGTTTTCTAGGCTGCCCCAGGCCAAAGGAGACCCTCAGGAGGGAGGAGCTGGGGTTATAGTGAGAAGCTCATCCAGGTGCTCACTGTCTAGGACATAAGGGCTGTGCCAGCTGCTCTAGCATGGCAGGAGCCAATTTCATGTTTCTAAGGCTCTTTCTCGGGCGTTGGCCCATTTTCTTTCCTCTTTTGAGAGAGAGTGTCTTGTAGCCCAGGCTAGCCATGTAGCTGAAGATGACCAGTGACTGTCTGATTTTCCTGACTTTCTTGGTGGTGTTACAGGTGTGTGCCACAACTCCTGGTTTCTGTGGCACTGGGGGTGGAACCCAGGGCTTCATGAAAGCTACTCAAGTACTCTACCAACTGAACACCTGCCCCCGCCCCGCCCCACCCCCGCCCAAGTTGTTTGTTTGTACAGCCAGACTTTACTGTACAAACTGTCTTCCTTGACTGTCTTCCTGCTAGATTGTGGCCTTGGGTCTGCACTGGGGGATGGGCACTGAGGAAAGCTGCCTAGGATGCTGAGAGTGCACTTTGATTGTTGACATGTCCCTGTCTCCTATTCATTTCGGACGAGATGAGATGAGGTTCCCCTTCTGCGGATAGCTGAAGAAGCCACGAATTTGAGCAAGAAGCCCAGACTTAGAGACGTAGGTGTCCAGGGTTTGCCTCCTCCTCTGGTTTGGCTGTGGTTGGGTGAGGTCATATAAGCCAGGGGTTCCAGGGTTCGACTGCTTTATCTCCAAGATGAAGAAGCTGGAGTCTGGGAATGCGACCCTGTAACCTAGGATATCAATTTGGGGGCCCATTTGACCCTAGCCTCAGTCTCTAACCCAGTGGTCTTCAACCTTCCTAATGCTGAGACCTTTTAATGTAGCTCCTCAGGTTGTGGTGACCCCCAACCATAAAGTTATTTTCGTGGCTATTCATAATTGTAATTTTGCTACTGTCATGAATTGCAACATAAATATCTGTGTTTTTCAATGGTCTTAGGTGACCCCTGAGAAAGGGTCGTGTGATGGTTTGTATATGCTTGGCTCAGGGAATGGCACTATTTGGAGGTGTGGCTCTGTTCATCCTAGCGGCTTGGAAGTCAGTCTTCCACTAGCAGCTTTCAGATGAAGATGTAGAACTCTCAGCTCCTCCAACACCATGCCTGCCTGGATGCTGCCATGTTCCTGCCTTGATGATATTGGACTGAACCTCTGGAAATATAAGCCAGCCCCAATTAAATGTTGTCCTTATAAGAGTTGCCTTGGTTGCCAGGCAGTGGTGGCACATGCCTTTAATCTCAGCACTTGGGAGGCAGAGGCAGGTGGATTTCTGAGTTCAAGGCCAGCCTGGTCTATAGAGTTCCAGGACAGCCAGGTCTATACAGAGAAACCCTGTCTTGAAAAACAAACAAACAAACAAACAAACAAACAACAAAAAAGAAAGAAAGAAAGAAAGAAAGAAAGAAAGAAAGAAAGAAAGAAAGAGAAAGAGTTGCTTTGGTCACGATGTCTGTTTACAGCAGTAAAACCCCCACTAAGACAGGTCATTTGACCCCCAAAGGGATATATTGCAGACCCATAGGTTGGGATCTGCTATTCTAGCTACACAGACCCTTTTCTTGCAGCATCAGTGTCTGAGGGGGTGCTGGGGGGGAAGCCTGGAGTCCTTCACACTTTGGAGGATACATAATCTCCACCACACCTCCCCCAATACCCCAATACCCATCATTCCGTGTGTCCCCACTGTGGACACTCCCCCTTTAGCATCGGTGATGCCAGTGGACCATATCACACTTCAAAGTCACTCATGGAGTCTGCTAGCTAAATGCTGCCCTCAAGACAGACAGCTGCCCCCATGTTAGACTTTTCACGGTCATAGCAAACACCCGACAGACACAATGTAAGGGAGGAAAGGCAGGGTCAGAGGCGTCAACACATAGTCCTTTGCTCTGTTTATTCTGGGCCTCTCCCTGAGAAGAGAAGCAGGGCATAATTGCAGATAGAAATCAGATGTGTGTATGCATGCAAACACACACACACACACACACACACACACACACACACACACACACACACACACACGGTGTGTGTGTGGGAGGATAACCTTTAAAGGCACAGAGCCCTGCCTGTCCTAACTCCTAAAGTTTCCAGAACCTTGAGATTCAAGCTGTTGGACCATAGCCTCTGGTCATGAGGAACTGAGTCAGGTAACAGTTTATGCCATAAAGAGGAAGGTGTGTGTGGCTGACCAGAGTCAGGACATGAAGTCGGGAGAGCAGAAAGGTCTCCAGGGTCATTTATCCCCATGTGTGGAGAGAAAATGGGTCAGATTGGAAGTGGCAAAGCATCGTGGTCTTGTCTTTAGAGCGTCATGTTGGCCTTCACTTCCTCTTTGCACTTGTGTGAGTGACTATTTGGTCCAATCTTGACCTCAAATGAACTGTCCATGACCATAGCAACCATTTGTGGTGATGACTTTCTGTGAACACTGGTGACAGAGACAAGGGGGCAGGGAAGGGTTAGTCTTGGCACAGAAGCAGTTCTGTGTCCGCCTATGTCCCCTTTCGTGAATGGGAACCCCACATCTGCAGAGACCGTGTCAACTTCTGACTGTTAGCATGGGAACTCTTTCAGACACAGGCATGTTGATGAGAACTCTTTTGGACACAGCCATGCTAATCTTGAAAGCCACTGTGCTGAGGAAGAGTACGGAAGGAGGTACAAGCCATCGCCTCTTGGCTTTAAGAGGAGGCCTTTGTGGCTATGGGCATGGTGCCGTCTGTCATCACCAGGGACAGAGATGACTAAGGGACATATTGCACACTTCTGGTGTTGCACAATCTGTGGTTTAGACAGAAACCAACTCTTAAACTGTGGCCACCTGCCACAGGACCTTAGGAAATATCCCACCCCTCCTGCTGGCCCTCCTCCTGCTCTCCCTCCTCCCCTCCCTCCTCCTCCTCCACTTTCTCCTCTATCTGTTCCTCCACCTTCTCCTTGCTCTCCCTTGCTTCCTGACCCCTTCTTTTCTTCTCCATCTTCCTCCTCCTTCTATTCTTCCTCATCTTCTTCCTCCCCTTTTCCTCTTTTCCCTGTTCCTTCTCTTTTCCCTTCCTCCTGTAAACTCCTCCCCGTAAGCCTGGAAGCAGCTGCCTTAACCCCAGGCTCCCATGCTGCTGCTCTCTCACCTCTGCCATCTCTGGGCTAGTCAGGGGCTCTGATTGATTAGTCATGTGCACGTGTACACGCATGCATCCAGTCGGAATCTCGGCCTTTAGAATCAGGAGCCTCATGGAAGAACTTGTTGGGATGCCTGGAGGATCCACATTTGCCCCAAAGGTCTGTTGATGAGAGGTCTTAGTCAGATGTCAGCACCCCATGTTGTTACTTTGGGTAGTGGGGTGTCAATATCTGTGTTCAGAGAGTGATCTGGTCATGTGAACAGCTTTGTGGGCTGAGAGCTTTTATTTGTGTAACTTCTTTAAATGATGTGTGTGTGTGTGTGTGTGCACGTGCCTGACTGTCTATGTGTCTGTGTGAGTTCACACATGCCGTGTGACATGTGTAGAGGTCAGAAGGTCAGAAAACAACCCCAGGCATCAGTCCTCAACTGCCTTCTCCTTTGAGGCATGGTCTCTGTGTTTTCTTGCTATGTGCTCCAAGCTTATATCTTCATATAGTCTTCATATAGTCTTCATATAGGCCATATAGGAAATCACCTACCTACTCCTTCCATGTTTAATTTTCAGATTTATTTTATTTATGTGCTTGAGTGTCTCCCTGCATGTATGTCTGTGTACCACATGCATGCCTGGTGCCCATTGATGCCTTGTAAGTAGTTACAACAGATGGCTGTAAGCTGTCACGTAGGTGCCAGGAACCAAATGCCTAACTTCTGCAAAAGCAGCCAGCACTCTTAACTAACAGCTGAACATTCCCTCCAGCCGCCCTTCCACCTTCTTGCAGGAATGCTGGGATTGCAGGCCCATTTTTCTCTCAGGTTGTGGGCATTTGAACTCAGGTACTCCATACGCTTGACGAGCACCTCACCTACTGAGCCATCTCCCTAGCCCTGCGGAATTCTAATTTCTAAGTGGGATTCTGGGTCCTCTGGGAGATTGCTTAGCTATCCTTTCTGTCTTAGCCATTTCTGTCTCTGTATGTATTCATCGAAGTGAGTGTGCAGCTAACAGAACAACCTGTCCATGGTGTAAGGATATAGAGCTGCCCACCAAGCAGCAGGGACGCAGATGGCCAAGCGTATGCACATGTCCATAGCTGGGATCCCAGGACCAGGTCTGACAGGCAGGCTGGGGTGGCTGTTTCCTGATGCTCATATGTACTCGCTTTCACTGAGTTATTCTACAAGCATCTATAAGGTACCAGCTATTCCAGGTACCAGGGAGTAAGGATGAACAAGGCAGAGAGACCCTGTCTTCATAGGGCTTCCTCAACATTTGGCGGGCCGTGTGACCAGATATCTCTGTTGCTGGGACAAACACCAGAGGGGAACAGTTTAAAGATGGTGTCATTTGGCTCACAGGTTCAGAGGTATGGGTCCACCCTGCCAGAGAGGGCAGGGCAGAACAGAACATTCATGGCAGAAAGAAGGTAAAAAGGGAGATGAGGAGTCAGTGTGTGTGTGTGTGTGTGTGTGTGTGTGTGTGTGTAGGGGGTGGGAGGGTAGGGGGGCATATCAAACACACACTCTTGCTTTTGGGTTTTCTTTCTCATTTCTACCACCACCATTTTTTGTTTGTTTTTGAGACATTTCTCTATGTAGTCCTGGGTGCTCTGGAACTTAGAGATTCGTCTACATGCCCCTGTTGGGCTGGCTCTCCCCAGCTCTCCTGGCTCTCCTCTTTTTTGAAATAGGCTGGTTGAAAATTGTCCCTTCCAAGGAGAATAGGGCCATCTTATTCCAGTGTGAAGGAGAAGCAGATCTGGGACTCACACACACATACTCAGTGAGCAAGTTATGTGTCCCTCCATCCATCAGAGACAGATAAATATCAACAAACACATTTGAAATAGCAGGGCAGGAAGCTTAGTCATGCAGATGGCACAGGAGCACAGAGGGCAGAGGAGAGGCCTCATTCAGTCTGCAGCAGCCTGGAGCAGAGGAGCCAGGAGGAGCCAGGAGGAGCCAGGAGGAGCCAGGAGGAGCCAGGAGGAGCCAGGAGGAGCCAGGAGCCAGAAGGCACATCCATAGGGGCTCCAGTGGGTTCCCAGGACACCAAGAAGCAAAAAGTTAGCCAGCGGCTCATTGGCCCTTTGCACACAATGTAGGTCACCACATGAAATCTGGGAGCTTCAGCTGATGTCAATACAGTGACTAGTTCTCACAGGGGGCTGTGGGGGATGGGGGATGGTGACTTAGCAGCCAGGGGAGATCTCTTGGATACTGGGAAGGCTGTCACTGTGATTCATGGCTCCTCTGACATCACAGGGTGCTTTTTGTGATGCAAAGTCAAACATTGTCTAGACACACACCGGGGGCCAAGGGAAGCACAGTTGTCCTGTGTGGATGGTTGAATGTTGAGGGTGACATGGAAGCAGCCTGTGCTGGGACTTGATTTTCTCGGGTGTGATACACATAAAAGGGTATAATATATAAAAGACTGTCACAAGACAGGGAAGAAGTCACGCTCACAGGTCCCTTGAGCAGGAACCAGTACACAACACAAAGCCACAAGAAAGTGCTCGGATTGGAACAGGCAGAGGGAGCAGGTATGCACAAAGGCCTTTAGGGTGACCTTTGAAGAAATGACAGGGTGAAGCAGAACAAACAGGTTTAGGATTGGCTTACTGAAAGTTTCAGAGAGCTCTGGGCTGTCCCTAGCTGTCCCTGAACTTCACAGGGGGTGTTTAGGGCACCTGCACAGTGACGCAGTGCCCAAGGAGGAAGGTGGTGAGTGTGTTCTCGGCTGGATCTGGTTTCTACTGAGTGAGACACTGCAGGCAAGCAATCTGGAGGTTGGCCACCCTGGCAAAAACAGGTCTCCAGTGTCAGCAAGGACCTTACATGCCAAAACACCAGAATACACAGCCTAAAAGACCTGGTTAAAATACACACAGACAATACACACACACACATACACACACACATACACATAAACACACATGCACACACGCAAGCACACACACACAAACATACACACATGCATGTGCACATACCAACGCGTGTGCCTGTATAAACACTGAGTTCAAGTGCCTTCTCTGATCCTGGAATAGTCGTTGCCTCCTTTTCCCAGAGCAGGCCCTTTGTGCCCTTTGATTGCAAAAACATTTTGGAAGCTTCAGTGATGTAGTTAAAAAACAAAACAAATCCAAAAAAAAAACAAAAAAAAAACAAAAAAAACCCCAGGTGTTATAATTATGCACTGTGTGTATATTTTTGCCTTTACATCTTATTTGGAAACTACAAAAATCAAATAGAGGAAGACAAGAGGCTCAGACAAGCAGCCAGCTTCTTGTGGGCAGAGCCAGCAGGGCCTCTTCAATGTCACTGGTTTTTCCACTTGTGCCGGGTGTGTGTGTGTGTGTGTGTGTGTGTGTGGTGGTGGTAAGGGGGGGGTGGTGGAGGCCCCAGCACTTGCCTACACAGGTATCCCCAATGGCCACCACACTCCCTGTGCCTCATCCTGGGATTCTGCAAGCAAAGAACGGCAGACCTGGTGAGGAAGGAGCCTGCCTTGTGTGAGGCTTGGCTTAGTTAGCTCTGGATTCTACCTGGGAGATCATGGGTTCCCCTCCCACGGTCCATCCCAGAGACCTCCACATCAGTGAGATACCAGAACATCTGTGTAAAGACCCTGTGCTGTCTAAGTGTGGGTGTCAACCTGACACACCCAGTAAGAGGGAATTCCAGTTGAGAAATTGCCTCCATCAGATTGTCCCCTGGCCACACCTGTGGGTTATTTCTGGCTTGCTAATTGATGGAAGGACACAGCCCACTGTGGGTGGTACCATTCCCTTGGCAGGTGCTTTGGGGCTGTATAAGAAAGCTAACTAAGCATAGCCAGGAGTGAGTCAGTAACCCACCCCAGCACTGCCCCATGGTCTCTGTTTCATTTCCCATTTCAGCATCCTGTTTGGGCTCCCTCTGGATTTCCTCAAAGATGGACTGTAAGCCAAATAAGCCCTTTCCTTCCTCAAGTTACTTTCAGTCAGGGTTTTATCACAACAGCAGAAAAGCCAACTTTCTGCCAACCACTCATTCTCGAAGGAAAAGCCTTCAGCTTCACAATGGCACAGGGCATGCAACACAACACAGCCTGTTCTAGGACAGTCTTTGTGGGAATGGGGTCTGGCTGCTCGTGCTAGGGAAAGCATTGCCTCTGCATGGCTGCATCTGCTTAGTTTCCCATTGACCCTGGTGCACCCTCACATGCAATCAGAGTTACTTGCTTCATTCTCTGGACCATTCTGGCAGTGGCCCTGGACAGAGAGATTCTGTTATTGAGTACTTGGTCACAGCAGCCCTCCCCATGTGGAGGTTAGCTCCATGTCTGAATTTGGTAGAGGAGTTGGCTTGTCATGGCTGACTAGGGGCAGTGAAGGGTGAGGGAGCCTAAACTTGGGCCCTCTGACTCTGGCTTTCTGGATAGGCTGTGGTGACAAGGACTACTCTGAGTGTCACTTGCTAGGGCTCCCTTCATGGAGCCCTCTGTTTAATTCATCAGCATGAGACACTAAGCTGAGAGAGGACGGCCATGAATGAAGGGGGTGGGGGTGGGCGCTGAGGATTAGTGGGGCTGCTTTTACCCACAAGAAGCCCAAGCATCCCAGCTGATGTCTGCTGTTGGGTCCTCAGCAGGTGAAGCCTTTGGTGACAATCTTTCTGGGATGAGTGTGGGGTGCAGGTGCCATGGAACTGTGTGTACGACTCTCTCTATCAGCCTGGTTTCTGGGATGGCTGTCTCTGCATCCCCATTTCTGTAGATGCAGACAGCCGCACATTCTGTCCCTCTAACAAGGTAAAATACATCTTTTCCGTTGTTTTCTCTTCTTTCTTTTTCCTCTAATGTTCCTAAAGGTCTGTGTGGTTCCCCAGAGTGCTGTTTCCCAATAGCACAGCGCGTGCACACACCCACACACCCACACCCACACACACATCTGACCCCATGCAAAGGGCAAGGACCACTGGAAAACCTCACAACAGGAGGAAAAAAACTGC
Source organism: Arvicanthis niloticus (assembly GCF_011762505.2). NCBI lineage: Eukaryota > Metazoa > Chordata > Mammalia > Rodentia > Muridae > Arvicanthis > Arvicanthis niloticus. The sequence continues at coordinate 135,359,131 of NC_047659.1, forward strand.
TGGGAGGTAGAATAGTGTCTCTTCTCCGCAGCTTTGAGGAGTCCCTGTTAGCACCAAGCACCACCAGCCAGTACCTCATGCTCTGTGGAGTTATTTCCACACCAGGATATCTCCCAAGCCATCTAGCCCTTGCTAAATTCCAGACTCTGCTTGGGAGGGCCTGGGTGGTTCCCCAGACCATCTTAAAAGTGAGATGGGAAAGCCATTATCCAGAAGTGAGGCTTTGTGAGGGTACCTGCAGTCCTTGCTGCAGTCTGAGAGACTGGCCACTGGTGGGTGACCTTTTCCCCAGGGAAATGGCCTCTTGGGTGACTGAACTCTCGGGTGAGTGACCTCTCAGTCAGTGGTCACCTCAGTAAGTGACACTGTCAGGTATGAAATGCCCTTGGATAGGAGCCCTCTCCAGGGCCATCTGGCAGGCACATGGTGAAGCCAGGATTTAAAACAGATCTCTTCATGCCTAAAGTCCCCAGTCTAACACCGTGGTGACTTTGGCTGCCCGGATGATTTTTCCAATAAAATTTTAGTGTATTTCATCATGTCTCAGTAATTAATCTTGGTTGTAAAATCATGAAAAATTAATTATGAGATCTATTCCCCTTGGGGAACCCTGAGCTATGAACACTGACCTTGTGTTAGTCTGTCCAGATTGAGCAGAAGTGAGAGACTGTCGCCGATGCCTGGCTCTGGAAGGAGGGTCAATGCCAAGCTCCATCACAAGAGCTCTCACCGCTAATAGCTCAGCAGAAACCAGAAAGCACTTACAGTGGCCTCAGACTGCAGCTATTTTCTTGGTTCCAGCATAATCTCTGCCAGAGAGCAACACAGGAGGCCTGCGGTGTTTGCTGTCACCTGGGAAGGGAGGCTACCAGGTGCCACTCAAGATGGACTGTTTCCCTGTGTGTGGACCCTGAACCAGGCCAGCTCAGCCTTGGACAGACCCACACACTGAAAAATTCCACCGCGGATGCGTCTCACATGGCCAGGCTTTGGGGCCAGGAGGATGCACATCAATGCTTGCATCTCCTTGTCTTAGAGGTGGGGAGAGACAGCATGAGAGAGAACCCAGAACAGGACTCTGGGGGATGGGATGGCCAGAGGGAGGGTCAGATGTGTGTTAATGAGTTCTGCTCCATGCTTGCTTCTGTCACGGATCCGTGTGTGCGACAACTTGCTTTAGAGGTTGTGGGACCAAGTAAATAGAATTTCCAAAAAGCCCTCTACTTTAGCAGAGAAAACCCTTAATGCTGGGTGGCCCCAAACTGGAGTTGAATTAGCAAGCAGGCTCTGCTGCTGGTTTCTCAAAGAATGGTTAATCTACCCATGTGTGAACACTGTGGGGTGGGAGCACCATGGAGTGGGAGCACTGTGGGGTGAGAGCACTATAGGGCAGGAGCACTGTAAGGTAGGAGCATTGTGGGGTGGGAGCACTGTGGGGTGAGAGCACTGTGGGGTGAGAGCACTGTGGGGTGAGAGCACTGTGGGGTGGGAGCACTGTGAGATGGCAATACTATAGTGGGAGCACTGTAGGGGGAACACTGTGGAGTGGGAACACTGGTGGGTGAGAACTTTGTGAGGTGGGGATACTGGGGTAGGAACACTATGGGGTGGGAACACTGTGAGGTGGGGAGCACTGTGGGGTGGGAACATTATGGGGTGGGAACACTGTGAGTTGGGAACACTGTGGGCCTAGTGCTGTGGGGCAGGAACACTGGCGTGGGAGCGGTGTGGGGTGAGAGTGCTGTGGGGTGAGAGCACTACGGGGTGGGAACACTGTGAGGTGGGAGGACTGTGGGGTAGGAACACTATGGGGTGGGAGCACTGTGGGGCAGAAACACTATGAGGAGGGAGCACTGTGGGGCAAAAACACTAAGGGGTGGGAGCACTGTGGGGCAGAAACACTAAGGGGTGGGAGCACTATGGGGCAGGAACACTGTGGGATGGGAACACTGTGGGGCAGGAACACTGTGGGATGGGAGCACTGTGGGTGGGTTTACTTTGGTATGGTCTGAACTCTGCTCTCCCATGAGAAGCCCAGGATTGTCTCGTCAGGGCTGAGCTCTTTTGTGTTCTGTTAACCTGGGACATGGGCAGCTGGTGGTAGGATGCCCAGCCTTGCTTCCCTTCCTACCATGGAGGTTATTATTTCTTCAGGGCCTCCCTATCCCGTGGGTCACCTTAGGTGCTGGACACAGTGTGACTCAGAATGGCCTTGGAGGTCTTTATTCTAATTGTAGCGTTTAGACATAAAGGGTAGGTTGGCTTTGGGAAGGTGCAGATCCACAGAGACAATCTGGGAGACTTGGGCTGTAATCTACTGGTCATGTTGTGTTCCAGCCCTCATGTGATCTCCTTAAGAGTTCTCCACCTCCTCTTTCCGGTCGCCCTGGTTACCTCCCACAATGGCTGAGTGCTACAGCCCGCCCACACTGCTCACACAGGGGCAGCACCTTCCCCATACTTTTGAACCACTGGGGACCACTCTGTGGGAAATAGTGTGTGCTCACTGGATCAGACCAATCACAGCCTGTTCCTGGGGCTGGAGGTGCGCCCCCCCCCCCCCAGGAGAAGGACCAGGTGAATGGTTGCCTGCCATCCTCCCACAGGTGCCCAAGGCAGGGAAGTCACTGTTATCTTCAGCCAAATGGGAGGAATCATGGTGCCCTTTCCACAGTTTTGTTGAGTTGTCCTTAGGGGGAAAGGGGGCGGAGGCAATCTGGGAGCCGAGCTCGGTAGGCGGAGCCCAGTGTGGTTATCGCTGTGACTGTTTTAGTTCACAGGAGTTGTTTTATTTCAATCAAGGGAAAGGAAAATTCTGTTCCTTTATTGTGAAACAGTTATTGCATGACATTGACTTAGCTGAAATTAGTTTTTGTTATACAAGTGTATCCCCTTGTAGTGAAACCTGAACCAGGAGCAGAGTCAGGTCTCTGCTGGTTGAGCGGCAGCCCTGCCCAAGGCTGTTTCTGTCCCATTCACCATCTGAATAGTTACTCAGACAAGACACATAACTACTGATTCCATCAACAAGGGTCCACCAACCCCCTACTGGGTTTCTGGCTGGCTCAGTGTCTGGGGCAGAGCATCTGTGGGGTGACCCAAAGCAAGGTAAGCGATGAGGATCTGGGGGCAGACAGGTCAGGGAAGCCACCTGGGATGTCAGCAGAGGTGGTGTGGTGAAGGCGGGAGTGGGGGACTGGTTCCCTGCAGAGGCAGCAGGAACCAAGGTCTGAACCAGAAGGAGCCAAGACACGGCTGTGGATTGTGTCCATTGGGTGTGTATATGGAGCGCACCCCACAGGCCAGAGCAGCAGCTGGACCCATGACTCACAAGGCTATTGGACAATCTATGTATGTCTAAAATTGCACACACGCGCGCGCATACACACACACACACACGCACGCACGCACGCACGCACGCACGCACGCACGCACGCACGCGCATACACTACACCCAGACACGGGTCAGCAGGACTCTCAAGGGCCTCGCTCTGCCTGCACAGGTCTCTGGCGCGCATGAGTGCATATTGATCTCCCCATTCCGCACTTCGCAGTTTCCATAGGCAGGGCTATGGACTCTATTCAGGTTGTACAATATTGATTTCACAGCAAAGGGACTCGGATTTTACGCTCCTTGATCGAAATAAAACGCCAGGTGCATTAATATCCACAGCAGATGCGGGGCAGGAGCAGCCGTGACTGTGACAGGAACAAGGATTTGTCTGTCATCCCTCACCTGGGTCAGCGAAGTGTCAATCCGAACCATTGACGGGACATTGCCTGATATCACACCTTACCGCTCCATAGACCTGGCTTACAGATGGACCTACAGGCAGATATAACCCAGAGCCTGCGTCTGCTCAGGATGACCCTTTATACATTCACTAAGACTGTAGCAACGCACCAGGGGGAGGGAGCGTGGCCAGAGTAGGGGCGAAGCCAGGATGAGGGGGACAAGATCTGTTTAGGCTACTAGACTACATTGGAGGGTACATCGGAAGTCATAGCATTGGGGACTGAAGGGGACAGGTTGGTTTGGGTGGTTTGGGGCCTGGAACGGGCAGGTATCTTAGCTGCAAGAGGAAGAAAAGCAGGGAAGAGGCAAAGTGAGATGGGAGAGGGACCAAGAGTAGAAGATGGGACCCTACAAGGTAGGGGCCCAGGGCAGGTGTGGCTAGTGGGAGAGGGGTCATGGGGGCCAATTGCTGAGTCTGCAGAAGCTCTGCTCTAGGTGAGAGTTTCTCTACAGAGAGTCCTAACACTTTTCATTTGCATTTTAATTAACTTAAACACACACACACACACACACACACACACACACACACACACACACACACACGTATGCATGTGACAGGAAGTTAGTGGGAATCAGTTTTCTCCTTCCACCGTTGAGTCCCAGGGGTTGAGCTCAGTCCCCAGTCTAGGCAGCAAGCACCCTTACCCAGTGGGCTCCCTTGCCAGCTCTCGTTGTTTTAACCAGACACATCAACACAGGCCTTTAAACTCATGGCTGAGAACAAGGTTCCAGCTTGGAGACTTGCCCTTCTGCCCGTGAGGGTCTGTCCTATTGTGTGAGTTGTAGCCTGTGAACAAGTGGCAGACCAGGACTAGCAAGAGGCATGCCAGGTCAAGAGGGATGGAACAGTCGCTTTGATGGCATTCTGGTCCTGCTTTATGATATGTGGCTGCACATTTTCATTTACAGATCCAAAAAGCAGTGAGCTGCAGCGGCCCATAGAACTGTAAACTGTCAAACACACTGTCTGCCATTCTACAGTGAGCCTGAACTCTTAGGTCCCATCCTGCCCATCTTCCTGTGCCCATGCATGCCCTGGTCCACTGTGTCTGGGCAACAGCTGGGGGCATCCTAAGCCTTTCTCTCTTCTTCCCTTCATCGCTCAACAAATCCTGCAGGGATGGCAGCACCAGGCCCCTCTTCTCTTCTACCCACCAGCTCAGGCCTCTGGTGTGTCACTGCTGGTCTTCCAGACCAAGCTTTGGTACACACCCAACCTGTGGTCTCAAGCTCAACTTTCCCTATCCCTCTCAAAATGGTGGCCTACTGTTCTCTCTCCCCACAGCCTTCGGCCTCCATAAACCCACAACCCCACAACCCCACAACCTAGACTGCTTCCCAGCTTTTCCCACCTCGCCTGCAAAGCTACTCTCGGCTGTGGCTTTCGGCTGCAAGGTTACTCTGGGAACCCACCCAGTGCTCTGCTTCTCCTATTCTGCATCTTCATCCTCAGAAGCATCCATCCATCTGCATTGGATGCACTTTGTAGTCACCATTGGGTCTGTCACTGTCCTTAAACCCTGTGTCAGTGGCAGAACTACAGGGCTCAGAATGCATGATCAGTGCCCTGCACATAATTGGCTGGAATTTGTCCCAGATGAGTACTGCTGCTTCTCTGTGTGTTGTATGTGTGGATGTGCACATGTGTGTGGAGGCTGGAGGTCAACACTGAGTGCCTTCCACCTGGCTCTTCCCCTTGATTGTGAAACAGGGTCTCTCACCGAACTGGAGCGCCCTGGTTTGGCTAAGCTGATTGCCAGTGAGCCTCAGGGATCCTCCTGTCTCTGCCTCCCCTGATGGCACATGCAGCTTTTATGGAGGTGCTGGAAATCCAAACTCAGGTCCCGCTGGTGGTGCAGGCAGGTCTCCAGACCCTATCCTGTGGCACACATGGATGAGAAAATCAAGAGCAAAAGTGTTCTCTGGAGGAGGAGGAGAGACGGGATGTGTGACAGAATAAGGTTTAGCTTTATGAAAACATGCAGGGATAACTACAGAGTGCTATGATTGCACAGCATCACTGCAGTGTTAAAATTTCACAAGGGTCAAGGAAGAAGAAAATGCTAAACGTCTCCCTTCCAGGGCGATGCTGAAACAAGGGCGGAGAAACATGGGATTAGCAGAAACGAACAGACACTAAAGCCTGTTATCCCCTCATTGCTGGGAGGTAGGAGACAAATCAAGGTATTCAAACACATGTAAGACAGCGGTAGCGTCTTCCCCGCTGGAGGAGAGAATAGAAGAGATGGCTCAGCGCTCTGAGGAAACATCTTCTCTCTCCCTGCCGAGGGACAGACTTACAAAGGATGATATTTACATTTTCTCCAAGCCTTTAATTTTCTCATTTATCATTTGTCAGAGCCTGAGGCCCTTCCTCGGTGCGTGGTGTTTGCCAGTAGCTAATGATCCCTTTACCAAACATCACAGTCCAGCCAGGAGCTTGTTAATGTTGCTAAGGCTGATGATTTAATGCTTTACTGTCACAGGCAGGTCTCCGGACCCTGGATCACAGGAATGCTGCAACTCAGGGGCCCCCCGTGCTTCCTGGAGGCTCCCCCAACACCACAGAACCATGGAAACCATTCCAGTCCCAGATATGGAGATAGCTAAGCACTGAGGTTGGCTTTGGAAGCCAGGCAGAGGTTTCTAGAACTCCATCCAGTGGTCTCAGACTGGACGACATCTTGCTACCCCACAGGTAACACCTGAGGACTGGTTTCACTCAAAGAGTAAGCAGAGGCCTGGGCAGGGTTCCAGGGTTCCTGCCTAACTTTTCTTTCCTTGGTGCAAGCTCTTCTTCTTGTCTTCTGAGGCTCAGCAAAGCTGGATTTCACAAGAGAGATTCTGTCCAGCCCAAGAACCAGAGCCACCACACAGAGGGCTTCTGGGTCCAGCTGAGTCCCTAGATCCTGAGACACAGAGGCAGTGGGAGGGGCCAACTCCTTTGGATCCTTCATTATAAAACAGTTTAGAAATCTGCCATTGATGTCAACTGAATCCCAGGAAGCAAGACACAGTTTTAAAAGAAAAAAAAAAAGGTGGTTTTTTTTTGTGTGTGTGTTACAGTGTGTGTGTGTGTGTGTGTGTGTGTGTGGTGTTCACATGCATGTATGTAGGTCAGAAGACAACTTGCAGGTATTGGTTCTCAACTTCTACCATGTGACTCTTAGGGATTCAACCTCAGGTTGGCAGGCTTGGCAGAGCCCTCAGGAAGCACCTTTGCCCCCAGAGGTATCTCATCCTGCCCAGAAATTCATCTTTTAAGTAAAAACGCACAAGTGTCCAGGGTTCCGCAACAAAAAGAAGACACTCTGCACCTGGGGACCATGGACCGTGGAGGAGTTGGGGGAAGGGCTTATTTAAAAAAGCAGCCCCTGCAACTTTTCAAGGTGGAGTCTGGGGGGAGGTTCTTCCTGGAGGCAGAGCTCACACCTAGGAACCGGGGTGGTGTCTGTGGTAGAGAACTCTGATATTCTGCCCCCCTGTGTGTGTCTCAGGACACAGACTGGGAGAAGCGCCTTGGGGATGCAGCCAGGAAGGAAGCAGGAGGAGAGAGGAGGAAGGGAGCCATGGGTTGGACGGCTTTCTGGCCTTTTGCCCAACCCAGCCACTTTCTCTTGCATTCCAGGCCTCGTGGCTTGGTCTCCTCGATGCTTGCTCCATGCTGTCTTTGGCAGCCAGTTGGACCCAAGGCTCCCTACAAACTTACTTTGTGTCCTAGGTGCTATGGTGGCTATCATGGGTGTTGATATCTTCAAGTCGGCCTTACCTGTCCTGGGATTCAACTTTTCAGCACCTGGCTACTAGCCGAGACTGGCTGAGAGAGTGCAGGTGTGGCTGCACAGGTGACTGCCTCTGTAGAGTTGTGATAACTCCACTTTCATGCTCCGGAGAGCCTGTCTACTTATTGACATCGTTCATTTTCATCAACCTTCATGTTTCCCAGATCTCCTCCTTGCCACGGTGGTCTTCCTAGATGACTGTCGTGGTATCGTCATCCAGGACCGTGCAGAGCTTCCCTGGGGTGTCTCTTCTGGCTCTGGTGAGCACATGAGACCAGGGTTGTTACCATTCAGACTTTCCACCAGAGAAGCAGGAACTTGGGAGATGCCCGAGGTCACATGGGTGACAGAGGAAATTGTGAACTTTGACCTGTACAGATTTCTAGGTTGACATGAAAACATCAGATCCCAGGCAAGTCAAGCTCCAAGTCAATGCATTCCAGACTACTCTCAGGAAGCAGTGACAGCCGGAGAGGACTGGGTCCCTTACAATCTGGCAGAGGGGTCACAAACAGGTCATTTCCTTTTTCCATTGTTGGGGACGCTGGAGTCAGTATGATAACATCTGGCCTGCACCTGGTTCACTTCAGGATCTTCTGCCCAGTGCCACTAGACTGTGCTTCTTGCAAATATACTGGAATCCCAAGGATACACGGGGCTTTGAGCTATGACCTACTCCAGATGTCATGGATGCTTATAGTGACCCCTGACCTCAGGAAGGCAGTGGGCTTTGGTAGAGAGCAGGTCAGAATCAGGTCCCCATATGAGGAACAATGAAAAGTTGTGTGTGAATGCAGCTGGGGAGAAGCGGGGATCCAGGAGCTTAATTATGGGGTCTGTGTGTGACACAGGTCAGAGTAGGCAAAATTCAGGCTTTGACCCTCGGAGGTCAGGCTGTAGCCTAGCACAGGGCCCTGAAATACGTCTCTATGTGCTGAAGCAAAGAGAGTTAACCACTGAGGGTGTAGAGACCATTTCTCAGGCAGCCAAGGGCATCTGTGAGCATCTTGTGCTGGGTCCCCTGTGCCTGGACAGGAACTCCAGGAGGAGGACTCCTTGGGAGAAACCCATCATGACTTCTGCACTGCGGGTCGTTCATCAGTGTTTTCTAGGCAGACGTTTGGTGTCTCCCACCTGCTGCTGTTAGCTTGCTGTCCTTGCTTGCTTGGTGGTAATGGGCGTGGACAGTGAAGGAGCTGGGGCCTTGGTGGAGCTTTAAGGACACAGGGTTTGTTGGCCATGGTGCCCAAGCTCATGTCATGAAGCATCATTTCTAGAGATGTAGGGGCCAGTGGAGCTCTCACGGATCCTTTTCTGTCACATGTCCTCAGCTAAACCTAGGCCTATGTCACCGAATGCTTCTGTTAGTGATGGTTCTACCTTATCTGTCACCTTGCTGAAATCACAACTTTGATTTTTTTTCCCTAGGAGACATTAAACTACATAAGAGAGTATTAAAATTATTATAAAATGACTAATAAAATAAAAAAATAGCCTCCTCATATTTATTGATATATAATTTCGCCACGCAGCCCAGGGAGCCTCAACACCAACAGTGTAGGAGGCCAAAGGCTCTTTGACACTTTCAGCTTCCAGCATAGGAAGTTGGGCAGCTGGAGCGTGTGTGTCAGACCGACATGTCTTTCTCTGCAAAGCCAGGCAAGCATTAGGGCTAATACTTTTCTTGTGTAGTCTCTCTCTCTCTCTCTCTCTCTCTCTCTCTCTCTCTCTCTCTCTCTCTCTCTCTCTCTTTCTCTCTCTCTCCTCTCTCTCTCTTTGGTTTTTTTCAAGACAGAGTTTCTCTGTGTAGCCCTGGCTGTCCTGGAACTCACTCTGTAGACCAGGCTGGCCTCGAACTCAGAAATCTACCTGCCTCTGCCTCCCAAGTGCTGGGATTAAAGACGTGTGCCACCACTGCCCGGCCGTGTAGCTTTTCTCTATGCCAGTTAATAACCCCCTTGTCCTTTCATTTGCAAACCTGTTGACAGATAGGTCTTCCCAAACCCCTTCATGACTTTTGTCAACTGCAGTATTTTCCAGCTGTGTTGACCATGACCCAGTAGAAGAAATCCATTTTCTAGAGGGGGCTGCGGTTGGGGTTGCATGACAAAAGAGCCTGGCTCCCATCCTGGGCACCCCAAAGGAATATTCGGTCTTTGACACTTTTGTGTTGATGTGATAAAACACCACGACCAAGGCCACGTATGGAATAAAGAATTTATTTTATATTTCGCGAGGGTTGGAGTCCATACTGGTGGGGATAACCTGGCAGCAAGCTGCAGGTGGCAGGAACAGAAAGCTAAGAGCTTGAACCATAAGCCTGAAGAAGAGAGAGCAAACTGGAAATGCTGGAGTCTTTTAAGGCTCAAAGCCTGTCCCCAGTGACGTACTTCCTCCAGCAAGGCTGGACCGCGTAAACCTCCCAAGCAATGCCACCATTTGGGGACCAAGGGTTCAACTGTCCAAGACAGTGGGGGATATTTCTTATTCAAATCACTACAACACACACACACACGCGCACACACACACACGTGTATAAGTATGTACATATGCCTATAATAATGAAGCCCCACAAATGCACATACAAACACGAGCACGCCACCTACACGTGAATATAAAAGGCGACAAAACGACTCTCCCCTTCACTTCGGATGCTGCTTTTGAATGTTGTCTTAGGGTTTGAATTACTATGAAGAGACACCGTGACCACAGCAACCCTTATGAAAGAAAACAGTTCACTGGTGCCGGCTTACAGCTTCAGAGATTTAGTCCGTTATCATTGTGGAAGGAAACATGTCAGCATGCAGACAGACACAGTGCTGGAGAAGCAGCTGAGAGCTCTACATCTTGATCCAAAGACAGTGGAAGGAGATTGTGTGCCACACTGGGTATAGCGTGAGCATAGGAGACCTCAGAGCCTGCCCCCACAGTGACACACTTAATCCAACAAGGCCACACCTCCTAATAGTGCCACTCCAAATGGCCAAGCATTCAAACACATAAGTCTGTGGCGGCCATTTCTCTTCAAACCCCCACAGATGCTTTCTATT